>NC_133659.1:290585041-290885041 GCF_037893015.1 Macrotis lagotis
AAATCTGCCTTCTCTAATATCTACCCTCCAATTTCTAAGTCTTCCTTCATACTATTTTTCCATGTAACAGATGACAAATCTGGTTTTTCTCCAAGTTAACTATCTCGAATCTCTTTCAGCAATCTTCCTCTAACACAGTCATCAGTTCTCTCTCTCTCTTGGTTTGCTGCTTCTCTACAGGTTCTAGCTTATCAATGCTCTCCCTAAATGAAGGTACTCAGAAATATGCACAGTACTTCACATGGCCCTGAGAAGAGTCAAGGACAGCACAATCTCCTCTTCTTAGACATTTTGAATATTATATCTCTTTTCCAGACTAGGAATTATTCTTTTATATTACCCCATTGATACTATGAGAGACTCACTGAACTTACTCAATTCCTAAGATCTGTCACTTAAATTAGAGTCAACTGTGCTATTGCTACCATATTATTTATACAGTTAATTTTTTATACCCAAGTGTCGAACATTTTATAAAATTTGGACCATTGTTCAAGCTCATTAAGATAGTTAAGGATCCCTTAACATAATCTTCTATTTTAAGCTCTGGTCACTCTCCATTATATTTTCATGATTACATTCATTCTATTTCTTCTATTTTCCCTCTCACCATAAACCTACATGGAATGTTTACTTCCTTCTTCTCCTAGACATATTCTACCCATCCACTGAGGTCAAGTTCATCTCATTTCTTTTATTATCTTATCCCAACGTGGTTTCTCCTCTCAACTCCTAAAAGCAAATTTTCATGCATAAATATTTTATCTTCTCAACTGGAATGAAAGCTTCTTGAAGGTAGAACCTTCTTTGTACCACCAAATATTTCTAGAAAGCTTGAAACTAAGGCACTAAAAGTAGATTCACAAATGCTGGTCTCGTGTAGTAAGAATGAAAAATGATGAAATTTGGTCTATATTTAACCTTCAATAGTCAATTATTGCTGAAATTTCTTATTTTTACTAACATAATTTAATTTGATTATAAATTCAAATATATACTATAGTTACTTTTTCGAAGGGCAATAATTGGAAAGATCAAGAATATTGTTGAAATAAACATGGTGTAATTTCTAGCAACTGTTCATAAATCAAAAAACAAAAGCTACTAAAGTATCATTCTTGTTTTGTATAGCAACTTCTTCCCAAATTTTCCACTCTCTAGTATCTTATCTTCAAAGTTTATTAGTCATTTCAAGAATTCTCACCGTTCCCTCAAAACTCTTATTCCATTTGGTAAATCATTAAGTTTTAGATTGTATTATTTTCTTGGTTTATTGTATTATTTTCTTGGTTTATGCCTTTTAAGATGAGCACACTAAAATGAATAGTCTTACCCTCACTTCCGGAGGAGTCCTGGATATCAAGTTCTGGCGAGGAATAGCCTTTTACCACTTTCTTCGCTTGCCTGCTTGGTTTATGCTTCATTTTTGGAACACTAACCTGAAATTCACAAATTTATGAAAGTAAATTGGCTGAGAAATGTTGGTTCCAGACACAAGAAATCACTTACACAGAAAAGATGTTTGGTGGTAGAAAGTATTATATATAGTCTTTGAGTAAAAAGTTAACAGTCCAGTTTTGCCATCATATTAAGCATTGTGAAGGTGAAATAATACTAGAAAGAGAAAATGATGCCAGGATGTGGGAGGGGGGCCCTTAAACACTATGCAGAATTCACAATTTATTCCAGAGTCAACAGAGATATTGAGACATCATCAGAAGTAGTGGCAAATGTAGGTTCAACATAAAGAAAAATCTTCCCAACAGTTTGATCTCTACAAAAGAACAATGAACTGCCACAGGAAGCAGTAAGTTCTCCCCTACCTAGAGATTTACAGAACCTAGATGATCACCTATCAGATGTGCTACTCAGTGAATTCATGCTTAGATATGGATTAGATTAGATGACCACTATGCTGCCTTCCAATTCTGATATTCTGTCAAAGTTTTTATTTCCATTTTATTTACAAAACAAAACATATAAAATAAAATTCAACAAATATTTACCAAATGCCAACCATACAGTTCAGTTTAGTTAAAGCCTAGAATGCATGAGGGTTTAGCCCATGAGATAAGGTTAGAAAGGTGGCTTTCAATGTCAGGACAAAAATTAAAAATGGAGGAGACATGGTAGCATGAAAGCTACTTAGGAGATGCCCTTGTTAGCTCTCCTCAAACATCCATAACTTGCTCTAAATCTGTTTTGTAATCACCCTAGTCAACAACTAAACCTGTGCCCTAGCCTTTCCCTCAATGCCTATGTGCAATCAGTTACTAATTCTTCTATACTCTACCATCCTGTCCCTTTCTTACCTCTACCCCACTTTCTTCCTCCACTTCTATCACAGTCTTCAAACTAGCCTTCATAATACTGCAAGAGTATTATAATTGTAATATAAATAGCTCAATATAAAAGTAATATAAGTAACTTTATAAGTCACCTAAGTCACTTTTTAAGTGACCCCAAGTAATTAATCTCTCTCAGCCCCAGTTTCTTCATTTATAAAAAGAAGGGGCTGGACTTAAGGATCTACAAGTTCACTTTTATTTATAAAATTTAAGATCCTATTTTATTACAAGGAAAAATTCTATCTGTACAAAAATATTTATAACAGTTTTATTTGTGATAACAAAAACCAAGAAACAACCTAAATGTGCAATTGGAAAATGTTTGAATATATATGGTAATATCTATCAATGTAATGGAGTATTACTACAGCATAAAAAAATTTAAAAATTGAGGAAAAAAATGGAAAGTCTTATCCAAAGCTATAAAGAATGGAAAAAAAAGTAGAATCAGAACAAAATGTACAATGATTCACCATATAAAAATGATTACCACAAAAAATTTGGAAAAAATATTTAAGTGATTAGAAAGGGGTCATGGAAGCAAACAAGATTTTATGTTATACTTATATTTTAATTTTAATATTTTTTCAAAACAAGGACAGGGATAGGCACTGGACTTGTGATTTCAGTGGTATAAGGAATGCCTACATGAAGCAAATGCTACCATCCATGCAGGTCTTTCAGAACCTCTGCAACTTACAACTTTACAAGAGTTGCCCAGAGCACTGACAAATAACATGGATCACCCAAAGTCACATAGCACAATCCATGTCAGAAGCAGGATTTTCATCTACATCTCCTGACTTAAGGCCAACTCACCAGTCACTACTCCATGCTTTCTCTATTTCAAAACAAATGGTAAACGATTTTAAATTTATGGTTTTTATCAAGTTTGGTTTTTTAGTTTTTTAAATCACTACATATCCATACTGAAAGCATTAATAGAAATAGCTAAGTTTAATTCCATTTTGAGGACATACCATTGGTGTCCGATGTCTGACTTTAGTTTGAATGACACCATCCTTTTCAAACTGTATCAGATCATTCAGAGGATCCCATGGCCGGGTACTATTGAGAAAAAAGAAAAATATTTGTTAGGGGTATCTTCATCATAAAAAAAAAAAAAAACTCTTTAAGAAGCCAAGGTGGCGCAGTGGAAGGGCAGCTAGGTGGTGCAGTGGATAAAGCACCGGCCCTGGAGTCAGGAATACCTGGGTTCAAATCCGGTCTCAGACACTTAATAATTACCTAGCTGTGTGGCCTTGGACAAGCCACTTAACCCCATTTGCCTTGCAAAAACCTAAGAGGAAAAAAAAAAGCCACCCACCTTAACATGACATGATGCTATCTGCTATACAAAGAAGACATATTTCCCACCTCACTATTTACATGGAATAGTTTTCTTTGGTTTTTTTTTTAAACAAAACAAAACACCAGAATGGACTTCTTTCATATAAAAATAAACTTTTTTTATAAAGGGCTACTCACTTAAAACAGCAAATAACAATGAATTGTTGATAATTAAACACTATATGAAAGGTCTAGCTATGTTTTATGTAAACAAATAGAATAGTCCCCTCATTCAAAGAATCCTGGGACAAAAGAAAACACACACAAATAAATAAATGGTAAGGAAAACTGGTTTGGGAAAAGGACTAAAAACTGAAAAGATTGAAGAAAGCTTCAGGGGGAAGTGGTACCTGCTCTGAGCCCTGAAGGATGTTCTAGATTCTGAGATGCAGAAATGAAGCAGAAAGGGCATTCTTGGCATGAGATGAATGCTTGTGCAAATACACAAAGGCAACAGGTGGAGCTTAATGTTCAAAGATTAAGTGATATTTAAGTGATTAGGAGGGGTCATGGAAGCAAACAAGATTTTCTGTTATATTTATATCTTAATTTTAATATTAATATCTATTTTATCCAATTGGGCAGAATAATGCTCTTTTGGAAGCCAAGTGTTATGAAATAAAGCTAGTGGGTCAGGTGAAGACCAGACTATCAAGGGTCCTTCACACCAGGTAGAGGCACTATTATTTTTATCCTAGAATAAATGTCAAGTCATTGAAGCGTTCTGAACAGGAAGGTCAGACCTGTACCTTAATAGGTGCATTTAACAATATACTCTGCAAACTCACCATTTGATTTTTATAATGTAAATACACTTAAAAGCTAAAGATCACAGCCACTCTAATACACCAGGCTTCAATTTTTTAAATTACTATAAAAAGAATGGCAGAAATGTGTTAATCTGCAAAAACTGCTCTAAAATGTTCTATTTATAATTTATAAAGCATTTTAAGTTACTTACTCAGAGAATCTATAATGCCATTCTCCTGTGACGGAATCAAGTTCAAACAACTTGCAAACCCATTCTTCATTTTTTCCTTTCCGTTCTCTGGCAGACTTTCTTTGAGCTTCTTCTAAAACATATTTCTCCTGAGTAGCTTCTGTCTGATCTTTGGCATTTATGGCCCGAGTAACCCGTTGCCACAGCCTGGTAAAGTGATATAAGAAGAAAATAATTTGAAAACCAATCTTTATGTACCCTTCCCCACTCCCCCTAGCAATCAACACATATTAATTTATTAAATTTGTATTATAGCCAGGCACTGTGCTTGTTACATGGAATACAAATTTAAATAAACAATCTTTTGTTTACAAACAAAAAAAAAAACAAGACCTTACATTCTAATAGAGAAAACAACAAAGTTACATATAAAGGGAAAAAATAAATATAGTCTGAGAACAGCTGCAACAGTTGAAGGGGAAACTTCATGTAGAAAGATATGCTTTAGTTGTCTTTTTTGCATATTTTAAATATACTTCTAATATTTTATTCCCCCCCATTACATGTAAAAATAATTTTTAACATTTAAAAAAAAGATACACTTCTAGATGCATTCGGACTGCAGTGGTTCTTTTTCAGGAGCTGGATTGATAGCATTTTCCATTATAAATCCTTTAGAATTGTCTTGGATCATTACATTGCTGGGAAGAGCTAAGACATTCACAGTTGATCATTATACAATACTACTGTTACTTTATATAATGTTCTCCTGATACTGTTCATTTCACTTTTCCAAGTAAGTCTTCCCAGGTTTTTCTGAAAGCATCCTGCTCATCATTTCTTCTAGCATAATATTTCCAAAACAATCATCTATCATAACTTGTTCAGTCATTCCCTTCTCCCATTTCTTCTAGGATCTCATTTGAGTAGTCATCCTTTTTTTTCTCCTCAATCTTTAATCTTCCCCCCTTCACTGACTTCCTGATCCTAAATAATCTTTTATGGCATTGGTATCAATCTCAAATGGAAACAGAGGCCACTAATCTATCTATATAAAGATCCCTATGGGCTGCATATTGACTTAGATTTTATTCCCCCCACCTCCATTTATTCTATTCTCTCCTTTCACCCTATCCCTACCTCAAAAGTGTGTTGAATTTGACTAGCGCCTCCCACAATCTTTCCTCTCCTATAACCTACGTTCCCCCTCCCCTCCCTCTGTCCCCTTTCTCTCATCTCTTTCTGCTCCTTTTTTCCTCTTGTGTAAAACAGATTTCTATACTCAATTGAATGTGTGTTATTCCTTCTCTGAGTCACTTCTGATGAAAAGTAAGGCTCACTCACCCTCACCTTCCTCCCTTCCACTCCACTGAAATGGCTTTTTTGCCTTTTTTATACAAAATAGCTTACCCCATTCTATTTTTTCCCCTTTCTCCCAATCCTTTCTCATCAATTAACTCCAATATTATACTTTCATATTCAGTTCCCTCCTGTGCCCTATCTATTCTATGTATGTATGTATCTATCTATCTATCTATATGTTCCTTCTAACCGCCCTAATAAATGAGAAGATTCATGTGAGTTATCAGTATCTTCTTCCCATACAGGAATACAAGCAATGCAACATCATTAAATCCCTCATTATTTGCTCTTTCATCTAACCTCTCTATGCTTCACCTGAGTCCTGTACTTGAAGATCAAACTTTGTTAAACTCTGGTCATCAGGAAAGTTTGAAAGCCCCCCATTTCAGTGAATGTCCATCTTTTCCCCTGAAAGAGGATGTTCAGTTTTATTGAGTAGTTGATTCTTTGTTGTAATCCAAGCTTTTTTGCCTTCCAGAATATCATATTCTAAGCTCTCTAGGAGCCCTTAATATGGAAGCTGCTAAATGTTGTGTTTTCCTGACTGTAACTACATGATATATGAATTATTTCTTTCTGGCTGCTTGCAGTACTTTCTTCTTGATATAGGAGTTCTGGATTTTCATTTTGGGATCCCTTTCGGGGGGGATCAGCGGATTCCTCAATTTCTATTTTACTTTCTGCTTCTAAGATGTCAGAGCAATTTTCCTGAAAAATGAAGTCTAGGCTCTTCTTTTGGTCATGGCTTTCAGGTGGCTCAATAATTCTTAAATAGCCTCTCCTGGATCTGTTTTCCAGGTCAGTTGTTTTTCCAATGAGATATTTCACATTTTCTTCTAGCTTTCATTCTTTTTGTTTTGTTTCTTGATTTCTCACAAAGTTATCAGCTTCCCTTAGCTCCATTCTACATTATAAGGAATTATTTTCTTCAGAGTTTATCTCCTTCTTCATCTAACTAATTTTGCTTTATAAGGCATTCTTCTCACTAGTCTTTTGGACAGCTTTTAACTATTTGACCCAAACTAGTTTTTTATTTTCTTTAGAATTTTTTTCTATCTCCTTCAAGAAGCTGCTGATTTAGTTTTCATGATTTTCCCACATCACTCTCATTCTCTTCCCAATTTTTCCTCTACCTTCCCTACTTGAATTTCAAAAGTTTTTTTTGAGCTCTGCCATAGCCTGAAACCAGTTCCTATTTTTCTTGAAGGCTTTGGATTCAAAAGCTTTGTCGTTATATTCTGAGTGTGTATTTTGATCCTCTCTAGGACCAAAGTTATTGTCTATGGTTGGATTATATTTTCCTTCTGTTTGCTCATTTCCCCAGCCTATATCTTGATTTTAACTCTGTTACAGTGGAGCTGGCTCAGCTTCCAGAGGTCACACTGTCCCAAGCTTTCAAGGGCTTTTGCAGCTGTTTTCAGGAACCTCAATTCCTCCAAGGTCTAATGAGAAGCTCTGACTGCTCTCTTGGTCTGTGCTCTGGTCTGTGACCACAAGCTCTCCCCTCTGCACTTGAGCTTTGAGGACCCCGTGCTCCACTACAGGCCACGAGTTATATTGTGCTTCTGCTCCTTTCCTGAGACTGGGGCCCCCAGATTGGGACCTGGATCTAAGCAGGGGCAAAGCAACAGAGTCCTGCCTCAGGAATAGCAAAGAGACCTCTGCAAACTCCCCCGACCTCCTTACTATCCATGGGCTGAATGCTCTGGAAGCAGCTGCCAGGTGGCTCCCGAGGTCTGCTACTGGTCCCCTGAAGCTGGGTCTGCATTGAGGCCTGTGCTGGACCAGGCTCACTCTTGTTTGGCAGTTTTTCTGCTCACCTTCATAGTGGTCCTTGACAATCCCTGGGTTGAGAGGCATCCCAGTGACCGGCTGTTCCTGGATGGCTAGAGCCAATTTGCTCTGGCACATCCAGTCTGAGCTGTGGCCTCGTTCTAACTCCAATGTAACAGACCCTTCCCTCAGATCTTCCAAGTTCTCTTGGACAGGAAAATTGTTTCACTTAATCTTTTTGTGAGTTCTGCCACTCTAGAATTTGGCTAGAGTCATTATTTAATGATATTTGGGGTGGTCTGGGGGAGAGCTCAGAGTTCTTGCTGTTACTTTACCATCTTGGCTCTGCTCCCCTCTCATCATGACTTAGTTTTAAAATGTATTGCTACTTGTTTTATTTTATTTATTTTATTAAATATCTTCCACTTAATTACAATGAAGTCTGGTTTGGGTCACACTTGGAATGTTGTGGGCAGCATATGTGGACCCCTCTGCTTTACTCTGGCCCTTCTACTCTATCCACCTAGTGATCTATCTACTCTCCATCAAATTTGTAGTAGTTTTCTTTTTTGTTAGCAAAGAACTGCAAATTGCAGTGATGTCAATCAACTGGGAAATGGTTAAATAAACTGGTATATATGTATGATGGAACATTACTCTGTATAAGAAATGATAAGTTCAATGATTTCAGAGGGACGATCAGAAAACAATGAAGAGCACTATGAGCAGAACTAAGAGAACAGCAGTATTTTTTAAGAACAATTTTGGATAACCATGTTATTTTATCATAAACACCCAGATTAACCATAAAAATCCTATGAAGGAAGATGTTTGAATCTTATGATGGTCATCTCTCATGGCAGAGTGGTGTTATATGATAACTTTGCTGTATATTTGAAAGGAATACTAAGCTGTTCATAATGGAGCTACAATTACAGGTGCAATCCTCTGTTGTTCTATCCCACTTTGTTATGGAAATGCTTGTTTTATTTCTTAAGTTCAGAATTAAATAAATGAATAGGTAGATAGGTAGGCAGACAGACAGACATATAGATAGATGAAACACGAATATTATTCCATTATATCTAATAGCATGTGTTTTTTAGGCAATCATTCACTTTGAATGCACATCATAGCATACTATTTTCACTTTAAAAAAAACGTCCTTGCTTTTTCTCTTTTGTTCTTTTTCTTCTTTCACAGCATGTCTAATATAGAAATATGCTTAACGTGGATGCACATATATAATACCTTATGTCAATTGCCTGCTGTCTTGGGGAGGAGGGAGGAGGAGCAGGAGGAAGAAAATTTTACAAAAATGAATGTTGAAAACTATCTCTATATGTAATTGGGGAAAAAAAGTCTTTGTTAAGGAGTATCACTCTAATAACTACTTATCATTATTAAAGGTAGCAGAAACTCTGTAGGCATGGAACAAAAATGGTGTGTGTGTGTGTGTGTGTGTGTGTATGTGAGAGAGTGAGAGAGAGACAGAGAGAGACAGAGAGAGAATCAGAGACAGAGAGATGTAACTAGCTTTGCTGATTCTTTTTTCTTTTTTATTGAAAGAGAGGAATCTCTGGTAGAGGGAGTGAAGGGCAGCTAGTATCACCATGAAGAGAGCTATGGGTCTGGAATCAAAAAGACTCATCTTCCTAAGCTTAAATATGGCCCCAGGCACTTACTAGCTCTGGGCAAGTCACTTAACCCAATTTGCTGCAATTTTTCCATCTGTACAATGAGTTGAAAAAGGAAATGGTAAACCATTCCAGTATCTTTGCCAAGGAAACCCCAAATGGGATCACAAAGAGTCAGACAACTGAAAACTGGAACAAAAGAGGGAAATTTAAAACAAAAGATATCAATAAAAATATTTTCCCCAAACCACATCACCCTTTACACAGGCTTCTTCTTTAAGTATCTGAGTCCAGAAGGATGGAGTGATAAACTGGAGTCAGATATCTGAATTCAAATCCTGGCAAAAGACATTGAGGGTCCTGAATGGATTTTTTAATTTTAAGGACATGTGATTTCACTGACATGAGTGCCCCCCTCCTGTAACAGTGACCAGAACAATTCACATGTTGACTCCTGAGATGACAGTTTAAGATGCTGCTGACAAAGCAGCTGGGTAGCACCATGGAGAGTGCATGGTCTAGAAGTCTATGGTCTATGAGTTCCAGTCTGATCTCAGATACTTATAGCCACATGTCCCTGGACAAGTCACTTACTCTCTGTTTGCCTCCACTGTCTTAACTACAAAATGAGGTAATAAGGACACCTATCTTCTAGGTCTATCTTGTAAAAACAAAGGCGAAAATATCTGTAAAGAGTCAGGTATAATTCCTTGCACATAGTAGGCACTGTATAAATGCTAACTACTATTATTACTACTACGACTATATTTAGCCTCTTCATTACTATTATGGAACTTGAGAATTATATCATGATGTGCCATGAAATAAGATGAAAGAACCCTGGAATAAAAATGAAACCATTCAGAATTTTCATGGTATTTTTCATACATCTTTAAAACACTTGAATGAATTTCTCTCTTAATATGAGAATTGTTGTCAACTAAATTCTCCATTTGCTTTCATAAAAAAATTTTTTTTAAGTATTTTCCATTATTTTTGAAGTCATGCAAAATAAATGCCTATAACAATGCAGGAAAAGGTAGGGGTGTGCAGGTAAACCTGTATGTGTATTAAAAAAACTTCTTATGTTTAAACTTAGAGTGTGATCTAGTGGAATGAGGGCAAGAGTACTATATTTTGGGATGGAGGACCTAGACCCAAATTTTCTCCCTCCTATCTATTGATTGTGCAACTTTGGGTCTGAGCATCTTTCATGTACAAAATGAGGGGCTGGACTAAGTGACCTGTGAGGTTATAGCTAAGGTCCTCTATAGCTAGCTTGAGTTTCTCTAAACTATACACTAAGTTTCCTCATCTGTAAAATGGGTATAATAACAACTGCAGTACATTCCTCATATAGTACTTGGAGGAAAGTACTTTATAAATCTTAACTATATGATAAATATGACTTATACACCAATAAATGCCTTGGCTGCCTCTTTACATAGTACACTCCATACTAAGACGACAGAATCTGAGGAGGTCCTATTATCACAGAAGATGAAAAGAGGTTACTATTTTAAAAAATGCTGAGAGATATAGAAGAAACTAAGAAGGCAACGTATCTTACAGATGACTTAGATTCCCCTTGATTTTTCTCACCTATTTTGCAGTGTTTAATCAAATAATACAACTCAAAAAACTTGAGGTTATCCTCTTCAGAAATGTTTTATAGAAAACTATATATTCTTTTTTTTTTAGTTTTTTTTTTTGCAAGGCAAATGGGGTTAAGTGGCTTGCCCAAGGCCACACAGCTAGGTAATTATTAAGTGTCTGAGACCAGATTTGAACCCAGGTACTCCTGACTCCAGGGCCAGTGCTTTATCCACTGCGCCACCTAGCCGCCCCTGAGAACTATATATTCTTCAAACAGGTTTTTCTCTTTGGCACTCATGGTCTCTTAGTCAAGTGGATTTTCATGTTAGAGGAAGTTTCTGAGTTTGAGTTCTTTCAGCCTCCTCACTGTGGTGACTGCTTCACATCAGACAGTCAATCAATATTTAGGAAGTGCTTAATATGTGCCTGAATTTTGCTAAGACATCAAATGTAAATAAATTTTTTTTAAAAGAAACTGAGAGGAAATATTCTTCTTCCTTTTTTTTACAGGAAAGGGTAACTGACTGCTTTTTTAATAGATTAGGTTGGAGCTATTGTTCTTTTAACATGGTGTCTTTTCATCTTTTTCATTTCTTCTAATCCAGCTAGAACTTACTATAATTTCTGTTCCAATTAGTTAATGAAAAGGATGCATGGATAGTTCAAAGTTCATTCATTTATTGTTGTTTCATTATAAGTTCCAAACTGACCATCTTCCCCTCCTCTCATCCCTCCCAACAAGAAGAGATTTGTATATGTCTTTGTGTGTGTGTGTGTGTCTGTGTGTGTATGTCTGTGTCTATTGAACTGAATATTTAAAATACTCAGAACAGCTTAGTCATTCACAATTTTTCTTCAACAGTAGTGTTCTTACTGTATACAATTTTCTCCTGGTTTTGCTTTTTCACTCATTATTTCCATGAAAGTTTTTCTACATTTTTCTAAAATCAACCAGCTCATCATTTCTTACTGCACAGAAGTATTCCATCATAATCTCTTAGTTATGTACAGGAGTGGATTTTTTTAATAGTTTATAAATCTATGACTTCTTTCTGATTCTGTATGTCTGTTTTTATCCAAAAACCTCATTTTCTATTATATTTTTTTCCTGTGCTCATTTTGGCACTGAAACAATTAAATATCAGGATATATGTAATGCTCAATTTTAGGATCTTGTAAAGTTTTCTAAAGACTTTTCTTTACTTCTTCATTCTCTGCAATGCATGCAGTTATCATCATGGGGGTCAACTTGCTTAAGTATCCATCATCAGCATGAATAACAAAACTAACTGGCCCATGAAACAGTCTGTATCTGTGGAAATATGATAAAAATAAATTCCCCTACTTTCTTTCTGATGTGTCTTAAGGAAAATCATGAAAAGTCACCACCACATTTGGCTGCAACTTTGTGTTGTTTCTTTTGTGAGAGTGAGGATATGAATGTGATTCAATTTCTCTGGTCAATTCACTAATCACTAGCATATCAAGAAAATCACTAGTTTCCTCTAACCATAATTTCATGATATGCAGTTTTGTTCAAGTTTTGTGGACTGCAACACTCCAGAGTAATAGAATGTCTTTAATAACTCATGTGGCTGAAAAATTTATAACCCTGTGATAAGCCTAGCAACAAATTTCTCTGAATTCCAGTAAGATGATCCTCAGACAATTGACATTTCCAAGGTCACATCAAGGAGTGGCAAAGTTGCAACGTGAACCTGCATATTTTCTAATGCAAATGTTATTCTCTTTCCAAGAAAATGAACACTTGCTAGCTAAGTGCCATGAGAGTAACATATTCTTTTTTTATATTTATAGTTCCTACAAGGTCCCCCAAATAGAATTCTATTACATAAAATAGTATCAGGAGACTAAAGGAAAATAAAAGGTTGCAGAAAAGAGGAAAATTGAAATTCTGAAAATACATATTTATCTTGTGATATAGTGAATCTCTAAAGTGCTAAGTCTGGCTCTGTTTTTTATATATTGGCTATATGACTGTATGTCAGTCACCTAATCTCTGGTTGTCATGCAATTCAAATTATAAATTGTGAAATAATCATTGATCTACATCAGTAGCTGAAATTTACTCACATGAATTTTCCCTTAGCCATGAAATTACAAGTCAAGACAAAATAAACTAAGCCTTACCTGAAAACAGGTATACTTACTTCTCTGATTCAAATGGCTCTTGTTCTTCAAATTTTACAGTATGCCTTATTAGTCTTCGCTGTTTAATTTCATTAGTTGGATTCCAGAAGATCTCTAAAGAATCAGTCTTTTTATCATTAATAATGACTTCACTATCCTGTTTAAATAATAAAAAAAAAAATTATCTTTTAAAAATATCTCCTTTGTTTTTACAGATTTAATGTTTTAATAATGTTATAATGTTTGCCCTTCATTCTCGAAGACAGCATGACAGCAGGGAGATGATGCCATGTTAAGCACATGATTTAGATTTGAGTGAGGGGGTGCTGGGCTAAGTCACTAGTCTCACTTTCTCCTCCAGAGCCATCTGGGTTCAGTTGACAGATCAAGACGACTGGAGATGATCCTGGATGCAAGGCAATAAGGGATAAGCAACTTGCCCAAGATCACTCAGCTAGTAAGTGTCTTGAGGCTGGATTTGAACTCAGGTTCTCCTGTCTCCAAAACCAGTGCCATCTTGCTGCCCATTTTTTACAGATTTATATTTGTTATTGACTACCAACTACCACAGGGGAGAAATGTGATGTGATCACTTTTTTCCTATTAGTTATATATCTCTTCCTTCAAATTTGATTGGCTAAAATTTGAACACTATGGTTCTTTTCTCTTACTACTGAATATTCTGAAAATTAAAACTCATTTAAGAGTTTAGTCCCTTTTCCTATAGTTAGAGATCACATTATCTAAGATTTTTTCTAATAAATTCAGTGTCTAAGATTGGTGCAATTCAAATCACTTTCAAGTAATTGAAGACAACACTTATACATATAGTTAAAAAAACTGAATCAAAACATTTTTCTAAGACATATCATTACTTTTCTTTTTGAACATTATTTTATAAGTCAGTTTGTAAAAGTTGATACTCACCCAATGGCCTTCTAAAGTAGCCAACACTTCTTTTCCAAGTTTAAGCTTCCCTGATATCTGATTAACACAGTCACTACTACCTAGAAATGGCTTTAAAAGAAAAATTCATTATTTTAAAACTAAATACATACAACAATGACCACATGGACAAAAATGCTTCAAAACTGGTTTGCAGACATTCATATCTTGTAATATAAATTCAAATACTTTTAGTAGCAACCAATAAAGCTTTCTACATAGAATACTTTTTTTCCTGAAGGAAAAAAATGCAGCAAAAGATAATGACCTGTTCAGAGTCAAAAATTCTTTTAAAGTATTTGTATCACCTCTTCTATGTACCTTTCTCTGATCACTGGTAACTTCAGTGTCTTAATTTTTTTTTCTTTTTGGTTTTTGTAAGGCAGTGAGGTTAAGTGATTTGCCCAAGGTCACACAGCTAGGTAATTATTAAGTGTCTGAGGCCGGATTTGAACTCGGGTCGTCCTGACTCCAGAGCCGGTGCTCTATTCACTGTGCCACCTAGCTGCCCCTGAATTTTCTTAAAGCACTTTGTCCTAGGCTAACTTTTAAACTTTTATCTCATCAATTCAAACTTTTTAAAGCAAATATAAAGTATTACTAGACATATAAGTTATATGTAAATAAATATGTATTTATTATGCATAGAGGCATATATTTTTATATATACATCATAGCTCCACTCTCAGATTTAAAAGGACATCTCCAACAGAAACTATTTTAAGATTAAACATTTTAAATTTAGTTATGGTATCAAAACAGATTCAAATGACCACTTTTTGAAAGAAGTTTGTGTGTCCTAGCACCAAGTGCTTTATTCTCATTGTGAAACTCACTCCAATCCTGTGGAGTGGGTACTACAAATAATATCTCCATTTAACAGATAGTAAGTTAATTTGGCATAGTCACATCCCCTAGAGAATCATTTCCTTTCTCTTCTTGCTTGCTTTGATTTGTATTGACTATAAAAGTCTTTCAAGTGTCATATAATTGAAGCCACCTATTTTATACTTTTTAATCTTCTCTATCCAATTTTTCATCTAATCATGACTGTTAAATAGTTCTTTTTAAATTTTTTAAATAGTGACTTTTTTGTTATACTAAGTAATGTATCCATGTCAAACTTATTTTAGCATATGACTTAAGAGATGCTGGTTTAAACAAATTTATGCCAAGCTGCTTTCTATTTCTATCTCCAGCATTTGTCACAATTTTAATAAATAAGAGCTTAATAGATACTAACTAAATGACTAATTTTCTTAGTTCAAATATTGACTTACTTTTCATTCATTAGTTCCTTTGAGATTCTAGAGTTTTTATTCCTCAAACGAATGTTATTTTAATTTTATTTAACTACATTTAAAGCATCTATGTAGTCATCTGATTGGTATAGCATTAAATCTGTAAATAATTTAGATGTTTTTATTAAATTGTATTAAAATTAAATTTTAACCATATGCAACCATGTTTATTTCTTTAAAGTGTTATATAACTATATATAATTCTTGGGGGGGGTAAGAAAACAGGGTTAAGTGACTTTCACAAGGTCACAGCTAGACAATTACAAAGTGTCTGAGGCAGGATTTGAACTTGGGTCCTCCTGATTCCAGGGCCTGTGCTCCATTCACTGCACCACCTAGATGCCCCTTATATAGAATTCTTGCCAAATATTTTAAGCATGTTTTTAGTCATTTTGAATTGCACTTTTTTTATATTCCCTCTTGGATTCTGACAATGTTATATAGTTAGGCTAATGATTTTGCAGATTCATTTTTTATTCTCCTATGTTATTAAAGGCATTAAATGTCTAGAAACTTCTTTTTTGATTCTCTCATATTTTCTAAGTAAACCATCATTTAAAATGTAAATAAGGATAACTTTGTTCTTCTTTTCCCAGTTTTTATGCCTTTAATTTCTTTTCATCTTATAGTACAAAGGAGCATTTCTAGAACTGATTCAAATATTAGTAGACAGTTTGTTTTGTTCTTTGTATTTACTGAGAAAATTTCTAGCATTCTCCCAGTTCAAATAATGCTAGCTTTTAGATTTAAATATATACTTTTTAATATTTGAAAAATGGTCCTTTCACTCCTATTTTTAAAAGAATTTTTGGCATGAATGAATCTTGTTTTTGTCAAAAGGTTATAATTATGTTGATTGTTTTCTTAATGGTGAAATAAAAAAATAAGGAAAGCTTCATTATTATTTTATTCTTGTCCAGAAGTCATCTACATCATTTCACTGTATATGTGCAGATAATGGAAGCATCAGGATATCATTAGTTTTAAAGTTAAATAAGGGGTTCTGTATTGAATAGAACTATTATTATATGAGACAAAAACTTCATAAATTCAAAAAACATGATTTATTAAGGAATAGAGAAAAGGATAGGGATAGGAGGGAGATAAGACAGGGACTAAAAATTTAATTTCAATGCAAACTTGTGCTTTCTCTGTTATTTACTGTCTCATAAAGCTACCTATAGAAGTGGTGTCAAATTTAAATCAAAATGGGATCCATAATAATACATATAGGCCATAAATTGATTAGTTTTTAGATCTAAATAAATATTTTATCATATTTTTTTATTTTGCTAAATATTTCCCAATTGTATTTTAATTTGCTTCAAGTCAGACTCTAGTGTATTGTGGAATGAGAGAAGTTAGGTTAAATCATTGCCCCAGGGTCAAAAGGTCAGTACATATTAAAGGTGAACATGAACCCAAGTTGTCTTCCTGCCTTACTCTCTATCCATTACAACAAGCTGCCTCTCTTGATTTAATACAGTTCTGAAAAACTGATCACAGAAATAGTATAAATAAGGGATTCATGAACTTGCCAATTACTCTTCCATCAAAGATATGAATGAAATGTCAGCTTTTTATCTGTTAAATATACATAGAAAACGTACATAGAAAAGAATGAAAAAAAAAGATAATCTTTCATTTGTGTTTAAAAATCAAAATCTTAGTAAATCAAGATATTTTAAACCATTCTATATTCCAAAGAATGTAGGTTTGTTGGTTTGGGGTTTTTTTTTTTTCTTTAAATTTGTTAGGCTGAGAATAAATCTTAGAATATCATCTGGTATCATTTCTAGTGTGTAAAAACATCAAATTAAGCATCATTTTATAGCCTCTCTAATATATTACTATCTGCTTATGCACCTGGATTTTATTTTCATTCTTATCTGTTTACAATGTGTGTTTTCCACCCCACCTGTCTTATATTCTAAGCCTCTTTGGTTTATATCTATATAACTTTGCTCAAGCTTCACACGGCATTACCGTAAATCAGGAGGTTCCCACCTAACAATTTCTGACCTTTAATTTGAATTCAAGTACTGCACTATATCCAGTTTTCTGACATGTAATGTTGACAGTTCCCCCAAGCTCCAAAGTCATTGTGCCATACAAAATTCCTAAAGGAAAAAACAAAACAACTTAATTTGAGCATTTTTTGAAAAGAATAAAATATGCAGAAACACACAAACATTCATTTGTAAGGAGCAAGGTCAGAGTAAATACAGAATCAACTTCCATATCACACAATAGGTGTTTTTTTCAATTGTTTTCAGTTGTATCTGACTCCTTGAGACCCCATTTGGGGTTTGCCTAGCAAAGACACTGGAGTGATTTGCCATTTCTTTCTTCAGCTTATTTTAGAGATGAAGAAACTAAGTCAAATAAGGTGAAGTGACTTAATCAGGGTCACAGAAGCAACTAGGTATCTGAGATCACATTTGAACTCAGGAAGAGGAGTCTTCCTGACTTCAAATCTGGGGCTCCATTCACTGAGAAGGGAATGAAAAAAATCTCTATTGTCTGCCAAGAAAATGACAAATGGGGACATGAAGAGTTGAATAAGACTAAAAAAAAAACAAAACACAACTGAATGACAAATGGACAAGTATTATACTTCAATAAGACGTCAAAGAAAATCTAATTAAAAAAATACAGCAAGACTTCTGATCCTGACCACCCATGAAAGATTATACTCTGGATCAAAGATAGTTAGTCTGATCAAATGGGGTTAGTGTCTCAATTTACCAGTGTCACAAAGAACCATGTTCTCTTCTCTCAATCATCAAATCATTGATATGAAAACATCTCTCTATTGCTGATTAGTTAGAACTTGGGTTACTAAATAGTCATGTTTAAGTCTTTCAGAGTATGTTTTACTCTTTGTAGTCAAGCAATAATACAATTCACAATAGTTACTTTTCATCATTATTGGTTCATGAAAGCAGCACGAATGGCCCCTCAAGTTGGTCATTTCTGGTACAGTCAAAGCACTTAGGTGGTACATATCATAGCACCACAATGGTAGCAGCACTGGCTTAAAATCAGGAATCTTTGGTTATGATGCTAATGCTTCCACTAACTAGGTATGGCAGCTCGGGCAAAGCATTTAATTTGAATCTCAGTTTTCTTATCTAGAAAATGAGAGAAATGGACCATTTTTGCTTCACTGTGTGCAAGGAATTATTATGCTACTAATGGAGAGATACTAAGATAAATAAAACATAGTTCTTACCCTGAAGGGGCTTAGGATCTTATAGGGAGAAAATAAAAGCTTAAATAAAGAGATCAGCTCTATGGTGCTTTTCTAGCTCTAAATTTCTATTCTATTGTAAAATGAATGAGATGACAGAGTCAAAGAGTGGTACAGATTTGTTTAACAAGAAAAAAGAAAGTGAGAGAGAGAGAGAGAGAGAGGGAGAGAGAGAATAACCAATAGACTGTCCTTATAGGGTCAGTATTAAATGTATTATCAATGTGTCAAGCATTCTCCTTGAAAATTCAAGTCTTATAGGATCAAGATTGATAGCTTGTAATCTGGAAGACTGACTCTAAATTTTATATCAACTTGGAAAACTTGGGAGACTTGGTAGGAAAAAAACAGTGAAATACAACAAAGTGTGCATCTGTGAAGAAGAGCGGACAACTTCAAGAAAGAATATAGTGATTTTGTAAATATGAAATAAGGACGCCAAGGTAAACAACAAGGATATAAAGATACTCATATTTACAACTATATAGTATGTTAAGCAAATATTAAAAAAAAATCAACCAATGCTAAAAGCAGTAAAGTCCTGTGTCTGGTTGTGAATTTTATAATCAAAGAAAGGATGTAAAATTTGGGACAAGTCTCAAAGAAAAGGCAAAGAAATCAACAACTGAAAAATCCCGATGAAAGACCAAGGAATGAGATTATTCAATTTAGAAAAGAGAAGTTAAGTACATGATATAATATTTTATCTGTTATGAAAGCAACTTACATAGAAGGTGGTGACCAATAAGGAAGTGACCAATAATACCAAGGGAGTAAGCAAAGGCAAAGAAAACAATTCCTGTAGTATGAGGAATTTAATTTATCTATGAGAACTATGACTATTAAATACTAGGAAAAAAGTAAGCTTCAGTGATGCAATCTTTCCAAAAATCCTTTAAAAAAGAAAGCTGATGACAGTTCTTACTATCTGAAAGCAAGGGAGTAGTTGACTTTTCAACACAACTAAATCATATTTAAAGAAACATGGAATGTTAATTATTTTCATTTGTAGATTAAATTAAACAAAAGATTAAATTAAAATAACAATAGAAAAGAGGTAATTTTTAATAGTTTCTAGATTTCACACTATCTTCTCTCCCACCTTAAACATTTCCCTTTTGTCTAGAAGATTACATCTTTACCTAAAAAAATCATTTTTCTTCTTTTATAATCCAATTAAAGGTAACCTGACAAACCTTTCTCCAAGTCCCTCAGACTGAAACTAAATAATCCTCCCTCTTTTCTGGATTTTTCTTTTGCCCATTATCCCATTCTAAATTTGATCATATGTCTGTGCATATTCCCCTATTAAGACTCTAAGTTCCATGAGGGTTCCTGAGCTTTTTCTTGCCCTTGTATTCCTTAAGTACAATGCTTTGTACACAGGTGCTTAATACTTTTTAATTGAACTGAAAACTTCTTTTGATGGCTAGGATGTCTTGGAGAAGTTATATAACAATCATAACTACCAAACAAATTAAACTCTGAAACTGAAATATAAATCAACCGAATCTTCTATAAATATGCAAGACAACATATGAATGAGTAAAAATATTCCCTTTAGAAAGAGTTTATAATTTTTAATCAATTAACATTTCTTATACAAAAACAAAGTATTTTCTAAAAAATTATAATCTCAGAGAAAAGGTTGGAAGTAGTAGAGACAAATGACCAGAGAGGAATCTGTATTTTTGTATTCTTATCTAGACACACAGAGGCCATGGTCTAGTATATAAAATCAAAGGTCTCGGTAAATGCATGAATCCTCTCAGCAATCCCCAATAACTGATCTATCTTAAAAACTAAAGAACTCACTACTACAAAAAGAAGTCCATTTCACTTCAGATAATTGTGGAAAAGGGACAGGGGTTCTTTTCAGAGGTTTAGAATCTAGCAAAATGATATGTAATAAAAATCAGAAAATGTTCAGTGCATAAGAAGATGTTAATAGCTAGCATGCTATGGTGCTTTAAAGTTTGCAAAGTCCTTTCCATATGTTAATTCATAATTCTCATAACCCCTTCCAATAGGTACAACTATTTTTTATTCCACACAAGGGAAAACTGAGACAAAATGAAGAACTTGTATGCCCAAAGTCACACTGTGTGTAATGCAGGATTTGAACTTAGGTCTTCCAGACTCAATTTACTCAGAAGATGCACTCTACCTCTTGTTAGTTCCTAGTTTACATGGTAAATGCTATGAAATCAAAGATAAAAGAAAAGATCTCTAGCTAGAGAAAAAGGGCAGTAGTATCCACAATGGATTTTTAAAATGAGGAAGATTAGCAATATAAAGTGGGGGGGGGGGGTGATGAGCATTTCTTGTGGGGAAAAACTTAGGAAAATTCTGAGCAAAGACAGCAAAGCAATGGTTCTTTAACTTAGAGTGGTTGAGAGAATTCTCTAGCTGTAGCAAAAACTGTGTGAAGGACAATTATATCAAAGAAGTATGAAAAAAGTAGACTGGGGTCAGATTGTGGGGGACACTGAAAGCCAGGCATGATCTGGGCTTTATCTAATTTACACTGTGGAGTCATTAAGGTTTGTTGAGTGTGTAGTGGTGTGATCACATTGGTATTTTAGAAGGCTAGCTTGGATGCTGCACATGGGATGTTTATGGAATCATCCAGATAGAGATGTCTTAGTGGCCAGATGGAAACATGATTCTAGAATGTACATTCTAAAGCAATCCATACACAAAATATAACTGAAATTACAGTAGTAGATAGTAAGAGAAAAGAGAACAGAAATGGGGCAGCTAGGTGGCTCAGTGGAGCCCTGGAGTCAGGAGTGCCTCAGACACTTAATAATTACCTAGCTGTGTGGCCTTGGGCAAACCACTTAACCCCATTGCCTAACAAAAACAAAAGAGAGAGAGAGAGAGAGAGAGAGAGAGAGAGAGAGAGAGAGAGAGAGAGAGAGAGAGAGAGAGAGAGAGAGAGAGAGAGAGAGAGAGAGAGAGAGAGAACAGAGAACAGAATTAATGCCAAAACTTCTGGGGGATTTCTGCATGAAAGGTATAGGGAAAAGGAGAAAAACGAGAAAAGAAGAAAAAGAAGAAACAATCAAACAATCAGGAGAAAATATGGGCTCTGAAGCTAAGGGAGGGAAACTATCACAAAGAAGATAGTGATGAACAGTATCAAATGCTGCAGAGAAGGGGGGATTTGAAGGTCACTGGATTTGACATATTAGAACTTTTGAATGAACATTTTCACTAAACAGTGTTATGGACAGAAACCAGTGGATGAGTGAGTATAGAAAGTATGTTTCTATAAGCACATGAGGAAGTAAGAACTGATGGAAGGAAATTACATAAAAGAACCAGAGTGGTTCACCTTTCTCTTGAAAAGTGAGACTAAATGCAAAGAAAAACATGTGGATGGTGAACTTCTGTGGTTCTACATGCTAAAACAATCAGCAGACAATGGCAGTAAACTCAAAATAGAGTTTATAAATTCCAGGATGTCTTTAAGTAAGATGATGCTGAACAGACTAATGATTTCATCAATCTCAAGTTTCAACAAATAGTACTCATTTGAGATATATTATAAAATTTCAGAAATTTAAAGTATCTAACTGGATTTTTTGTTCAAATTTATTCTGAACATTTATAAAATTTACCTTTACAATGAGCATATGGCATCGTCATCACATAATCTTCACCTCTATTCAAAAAAGTTAAACGTGCTTCTCCTTCCAGTATGGCAGATAGCGAATTCCCTGAAAGAAGTTGTTCATTTTAATTATACAAAATAAATCCAAATATTCTTACAAGACAATCAGTTAAGTAGCCTGGACTCTCTCCTGTCTTCCTATGGTACCTAATTTGATAGTTAGAAATCACTTTTTGAGATATTTATTTAGTTTAGTGCATATATTTGTAGTGATATACTACAAGTGGAATAAAAAGTATTAATAGTCAGCAAGAACATAAGGATTCAACTGCTGTCATACTGCCTGTACACAGGCAAAGACACCCTTAAATAAAAACTGCCAATTTTCAATGTTTGTCAAAATTTAACCTTCAGTCTCAATTGGTATTTCTAGGAATATTCCAATGAAGTCCTTAGATAAACAAGGAGAGACAAGTTTTTGTTTTCACAAAACATACACATAAATTTACTTGTTTTGTTTGTTTGTTCTTGGGTTGGGGGGGGTTCTTGGGGAAGGTGTTTGTTTTTTTAATATAAATATGGGCATATACTTCTAAATGCTTCTGTTTACCTAATGTTATGTGACCATAATTACTCAATGGTAAGATAACAGGCCAATTACATTTTACATGCTACTGCATGCAATCTTCTCTCTAATGGCTAAGGGAAAAAACATCCATCATTTCTAATCTAATTTCCTTATAATCTGCTCTCATTTATCAAAATAAATCCCAGGCTAGATTTTATGCTTTCTTTCATACATACATACATACATACATACATATATATATATATATATATATGTATATATATATATGTATTCATTCTACACTCACAGACTTTTTGTCTTCTATAACTCAATAAGCTTCTTTTCTTTTCTTTTTTAAGAGACTTCATGGATTTAGAGATGGAAAGAATAAAAATGTAATTTAGTTTAATTCCTTTCTTTTATAGATGAGGAAAAACTGAAGGTCAGAGAGGTGATGCAACCCGACCCAGGTCACACAGGTTATAAACTACAAAGCTGGGATTTAAGCCAAGTCCTCTACCTTCCAATCCAGCACTCCTACTATATCACATTATTTTTCAGGAAAGATCTTGTGTTATATATATATATATTCCAAATCTCCCATCTAAGTATTAATCAAATTTGATTCTGCTTAACTTCTGAAAAAAGATGAGGAAAGGTACATTTAGGGAACTGTGTCATTCTGACGATGCCAAATACTCAAAAATTGTAATTTTCCATTATATAATGAAGAAATTTCTCATTTGAGCAATCAAAATCCTTCACAAGTCAACCCCAATCCAGTTCTTTAGTCTTATTTCATACTACTCTCTCTTTCATATATTCCATATTTTAGATAAATTAACCACTTACTCACTGATGAGTTGTTTTCACCATGTTTACACTAACAACTATCCATGCCTTTGCTCATATTGACTTCTTTCCCTAAAATGGAGTCTCTTTCCTCTACTATCAGTTTCAGACTTCTTAATTATCTCCTTTCTTTTGAAGTTCAATTCAGGAGTCACTTTTGTAATGAAAGTTTTCCTTTTTCCCTCATAATTTTCCTCCCATTTGACTGGACCTCCCTTTTTTGCACTTATCATATTCTGTTCTGTAGAAATTATTTGTAAAATATATCTAACTCCTCTCCAATAGACTGAAATTTTCTCAAGGGAAGGGAACATATCTTGTTTCATTTTTATATCCAAATGCTAATAACAATAAGAATAAGAATAAGAATGGTTGTCCTTCATTCTCAAAGAAGACTACAACATCAGGGAGGAGGCCCCAGAATCGAGGCAATCAGGGTTAAGTAACTTGCTAAAGGTCAAACAGCTATAAATGTCTAAGGCCGGATTCAAACTCCCAACCTCCTGACTTTAAGGTCAGTGCTCTATCCATTATGCCACTATGCCACCTAGCCACCCTAACCTAAGTAAAAGTAGACATTAAATGTTTGTTGCTGTTAAATTACAGCTCTGCAGTTTTTTTCATTTTCCACTATAACATATGTTAATCTAAATATTAATGTATGTATATATTAATCCTTTTCCTAAACAAATATTAGATAAGAGCATCATTCCTAATGATAATTTAAATATCTGGCTTATATGTGTCTAACACTGCCACATCTTCGAAAACTCTGAATGGGCAAGAGCATTTGGAAAACTTCGTTGACACCAGCAAAGCACCAGGCATATTAGAACACTGACTATTATTATTCTTTTCATTACTGTGAAAGACTTTCTAGTCTGACTAAAGATAAAGCATGTTTCTTTTCCACCAGTCAATCTGTTTGGATTTTAAGCCCCAAGACTTACAATTTATTTCTTATGTACAACTGTCCCTTACATTAAGAAAAAAGATTCATTTGAACAAAGTAAGCTCTATTTGTCTTTTTTTTTTTTTTAAGATTTTTGCAAGACAAATGGGGTTAAGTGGCTTGCCCAAGGCCACACAGCTAAATAATTATTAAGTGTCTGAGGCCATATTTGAACTCAGGTACTCCTCATTCCAGGGCCGGTGCTCTATCCACTGCGCCACCTAGCTGCCCCTTCTATTTGTCCTTGATATCTTTTTTTCATTTCAAATAGAGAATTGTTACAAATACCAATGAACTAATAAAGAAAATTTTCAATGACATAAAGGTTACTTAAGGGGATGACAAGGCATTTTGCTAGCTGGATGTTGTAGTTCCTAGCTACAGTAGTTAACTTGCCTTCTATGGGGATTTTTCCTTTGCTTTTGTCATTCCATGCCCTAACTGGAGTATAAGAATCAATGGCCTAATTCGCAATTTGTGGCTTCTAGAACTTAACTATTATTCTCTCATTTGTGTTTATCAAACTAAGTCATAGCACCATTTTTGCTCAGTGTGTTCTACAATCTAACTTATACTGTTCTAAATGAAATATGCAAAATCAAAGGTTTCAGCTTTCCATAAACTAACTTACCCTAATTCAAAAACTCAAAGATCCAGATATCTAGTCTACAACATTTATTTGCATAAAAACTATTATAAGTAAAGATCCTCCAGAAAGGGTACCTAGCACAGCCTTAAGTTTTCTGATATCGTGATTAAGCTACCTTAATGAAACTTTTCTTCCCTCTGCCTTTGATCTGTAAGAAAATGCTAATTTGGAAGAAAACATGGAAAAAAATTTTATTGGATATTTAAGAATGGGAAGTCTATGAACGAAGACCTAGCCAAATTTCACCCTTTTATTGAGGACTCACAGAATTTGAGAGTTAGAAGGAACTTAGGGGAACATTTATTCCAAACCATACATGAAGGGATACCCAACAAGAGGTTGTCAGCTACCTGCTGGTCAGGCCCTAGGATGAGGACATGAGCCAAAACCACCCTCTAGCTCAGGGATAAACAGCTGTTCTTTCTCTGCTCTGTTCTGTCATCTTGTGCTATCCCCTATATACCCAATTCCTCTGGACAGCCTAGAAACTTAACAGGACTGCTTTTCTTGTCCTGAAATCTAGGCAACCATAAAGGCCATCCAAACTCCTTTCTCTGAAACTGGGACTTCTTTCCTTGGAGGAAGGCATTTTCTTCACTTAAAATTATTCATCTCTCTGGTCAGGAACTTCACTAGGTCAGCAATCTATCTTTGGACCAAGGCTCATTATTCAGACAGAAGCCACAACTTGACAATACTGGAGACAGAGGAACTATGCTCAATACTTATCCTAAAAGTTTATAGGGAATTTATAACTACATAATGATCATTCTTATATAACAGGATGACAAAAATCAGCACAAAAGATAGACCTGCTATCCAAGTAAATCCGGTTGATGAAATGAGTATAAACTATACAAAAGCACTAGGAATTTAAGGTATGAAAGATAACCAAACTCTGACTAGCTAAAGTTGAATACAAACTCACCATAGAACTTGGACTTGGCCAGGATACTACCACTAAGGCAAAACCCATCCTTTCGGTTGCTAATATAGAAGGCAGAAATAGGTGGGTGATGGGACACCTATTGAACACAACAGGAAAAATAATAATATAAGCATATATTACTCTGCTATAGCATCTTAAATTTATTAGTTTACTCCTAAAAGTGTACTAAAGAAAAGAATTCACAAGATAAAAACCTGAAGAGACCATGTATAAAAAAACCTGTGGTTCAAGTCTTCATATACAACACTGAAAAGGTTCTAGAAAATCAATGAAAACACTGCTGAAGCTACATGCCTAGTCACAGAAGCTCAAGATACAAGAAAGCTTGGTCATTATGGAACTAAATTATGCAAGACTCAGAGTAGTGGAGTAACTCTTAGTTCAAGATCGTACAGTTAAAACAAAGAGCCAGAAATAGGCTCAGGTCTCCTAACTTTGTTCTTTCTGCTATAAGCCAACTCCCTACTTCAAAATCATGTATATTATCTGCTTCTTGAAATGAATCAATGCCAGATAATGACATTTGCTCAGTTATAGGTTTGTAGGATTTCAGCAGAAGGGACCTTATGTTCATTAAGAAACTTCCAAGTTCATTCCCTTCATTTGAAGATAGTATTTTGAGATCTAAGGAGGTTAAAGTGATTTGTTCAAAGTCATATATATGTGGTAGAACCAGGATTCCAAACTAGGTCCTCTGACTCTAAATACACTCACTGTTTAATCTAACATACTGTCTCTCACTACATCATGGTACCTCCAAAGCACTTGCTACTACATTCATGAAGATGTGAGGCTGTATAAAAAAATGGGAACATAAATATCATTAGCTTTTAATTACATACAATATAGATCTATTTTGGTGGAAGCAAACATACATTCAATTAAATACTTGCTATGTATAAGACACCCTGATAAGTGCTAGTGGAAATACAAAGAAATATAAAGACATGGCCCTCTGCCACAAGACAAAAACATACAATGTTAAGTAATAACAAATGATAACAGGTTTAATATAATAGTAGAGTTCATTACATCTATGTGATTAACTACAATAACAATAGGAGTTAAGAGGAGGGAGATGACAATGAGCTAGAGTCATCTGAGAAAGTTTTAGAAATAAGAAAGGATCAAAGCCAGGTTCGGAAAGATGAACAGAATTGGTATAAGCATAAAAGATTTGGAAAGGGCAAGAAGAAAATGACATTTAAAAAGTTTCAAAGAAAGAAAGAATAAGATATGCTCAGGTTACTATAAGTTTATCAGTCAGGGGAGTGAAAGGTTCGGTAAATTAATTGGGGTCACATATTGAATAGCAGCTTGGGTTAGAATATGCAAAGCATGCATGTTACATTAAAGTTTTAGATTTTGTATGAAAGAGGAGTCATTGAAGATTTTTGCTCAAAGGAATGATATGATCAAGGTACTGTTTTAGAAATAAAAGTCTACAAGGAAGCTCACAGCCTAGACTAAGAAACTGAAGACATGAAGATCAGGAAGTACTTTCCAATGAAAAACAGTCAAGACAGAAGGTGTTGAGAGCATGATAGTAGCAATAAGAATGGAAATATAGAAATAAAAATCCTGATCTACAAAAAAATAAATATTGGGAAATAGTAATTTACTCATACAAAATTATTCTTAAAATAGAAAGCACACCCAGTAAAAATATATTTTTTTTTAAAAAGCTATTTAATGAAACCTGTATTCATTTGTCCAAAGATGAAAGGAATTACTCAAAAAAGTAGAGAATACAAAAGCAACAATAATTAACACTTATGAAATACGTTAAGGTCCTGAATAGGAGCTATTTCAATCCTCACTTTACAGATAGGGAAACTGAGACCTGGCAAGGTCATGTGAATTATCAAGGATTTCAAAGCCAGCATCTGAGGACAGACTTGAGCAACAAAATGCTTTAACCATTTAGCCATCTAGCCATTAACACTGGAACAGTGTTTTCAAGTAAAGAACAATATTCAGTTACAAAACCTTTTAAAAGTGCCAATACTGGAAAAATATAATGAAGTGAGCTGTATTGGATTCTAATTAATAGGTTGTTCTTGGGGTTCATGAGAGAGGAATGTTAAATAATAATATATATTATAAAAATATTCTTTTATTTTAAAATAGCATATGAGATATAAGTTGTTATATTTTTAACAAAGTGATGAAAAACTAAACTGAGAAATGAATTTCTGAAAGGTTATCACTAAAAGCTAGACAAATCATAAGTTTTCTATTTTCAGTGGAAAATAGTTTTACTTACATATTTGTCTACTAAATAATTTTCATGGGTGTGGTAGTAGTGCTTTTAAGAAAATTACATTTAAAATTGAAAAAGGTAAAAGCCTATATTTACTTACCAAACATACAAAAACTTTTAATTTTAGTCAGAATGTTATTAGAAAAATTTATTTTTCACTAATAATTTTCTTCAACAATTGCCCACTGACTTCTAAGTCAGTTTTGTTTTGTAGGATATGATGCTCATACCTGTTCGGCAATATAAAAAGTCTTGCTGTTTGTCCTTGGATGAACCCAGAGACATCGGAAGGTCTCACCAAGTATAGGATTATATGGTTTCTTTAATCCCTAAAGAAAAAGAAAGTGGAATATAAGCTTTAAGACAGGTTTGTCACATGGATACCATCTTTAAAGAGGATAAGTATTTAACATTTCACATGATAGTAGGCATTCAGTGTTATACAATCATTGAAATAAGATTGATTAATTATACTACTTTATGATGTAAAAACTATAATCAGATTCAAAGTTAAGAAATAGACAGATGGGGCGGCTAGGTGGCGTAGTGGATAAAGCACCGGCCCTGGAGTCAGGAGTACCTGGGTTCAAATCCGGTGTCAGACACTTAATAATTACCTAGCTGTGTGGCCTTGGGCAAGCTACTTAACCCCATTTGCCTTGCAAAAATTCTAAAAAAAAAAAAAAAAAAAAGATTCTGGTAAACCAAAAACGTTTAACAATAAATTGACAAGAAACAAAGATGCCTCTTTAAAAAAGAAAATGAAGGTTCTAGAGTAATAAAGAAGTAATGATATGCAAATTACCTGTGGCTTTTTATAGAATCCTGACAAATACCATTTCACTACTCTTTTCAAGCGAAAATAAGGATTTTCTTCAAGCGATGCCCTACAAGATAATCAAAGTAAATCATATAACTAAACTGAGATTCTTCTTTACTATATTTAAGCAATTGTGATGAAATATAAAATAAAACATAATGAAAAGTTATGTGCATTATATTTAAACAATTAGGATATGTGATTATTTTAGTTTATTTTCCAGAACCATTTAAGTAGTTTAAACCAATTCTGTGAAAGGCATTTGGCAATTTGAAAATTATTAATGATGATATTCCAAATTAAAGAAAAAAGTTCTACTTAAGAAAAAAGTACTACTTAAAGAAAAGTCACTCAATGAAATATTTTGCATTTCCTTTTCAAGTAATGAAATTCAATGTCAATATAGTTTATACTTCAGTTATATTTTAGAACACTGTATATTACCAAAAACAATGTTACAACTTGGAAAACAAAGACCTGATAAGAAGGAATAAGTACAATATCTAAGATAAATAGAAAGAAGGAAACAGTTTACTTATCCATATTTAGAGCATCTGCTTTCCAAATATGGGGAAATTCACTTTCTCACAAATTGCACTATTCCATTTGTACAAAGCTCAAAACATTCATAAATATTTCCTATAAGGCTAAAATATGCCTCCTTGTAACTTTCACTGGTAATCTCTTGCCTTCTAAGTTTAATTCTTTTAAATAAAAGTTCAAAGGATCAACTAATCAGTAAAAAGTGATTGGTTTCTAAAAGCTTATTTTCTTAATTAGATTATCTAATGAAAATATTGAATGTCTATACACAAACTTTTTAATAATCCCCTACATAAGTTTTCAGAGGAAAAATAAAAAAGAATCTCATGTGCCTGGGGAAGTCAGCCCCAGATGGGAGAGTTCAAGATGTAAATTCAGAAGACACATAGGGAAATGTTTCCAAGGAGAGAGATCAATGTAGATGCAGTCAATTTAGATAGAAAATGTATAGAAAGTGTACAGAAAAGGACAGCCAGGTCAGATGACAAAGGACAAACATAAGAAGCAAGCATAATACTGTAAAAACTTCATGTGTTAGTGGTGATAAAGATCAGCAAGTTATGACCAGTAAGAGAAGTGAAGGACAAATAAAATGCATTGCTTCCTCCATATTAAAAACTTCTATTGGGAGAGAAAGAAGGAAGAAAGGGCAGCACCATTGCTTAAAGTGGCTGGGACAATGACTGATGGGAAGAAAGGGCTCAATTCTTATTTGAATTCTAGTTTCTCTTCAAAGGACAGGTATACTAGAAATGACAACAAAAATGACTAACTTGGATTTGACATCCAAGTTAAATAAGAGGGTAACAGTAAGCTTCTTATCCTTGACTGATTCCAGTTGCCCTGATCAGATGAATGATGCACACAGATGTGACTTATCTCAGAAAGCTGGGTATTGGGAGAGGCACAACAATAATGGAAAAAAAGCAAATGTCTTGATTTTTAAATAAGGGGAGAGAAAAGAGTCTGCAAGCTCTAGACCAGCTCTAGACTTCCCTTCCTCAGAAAGTGCTAGAACAGATCATTAATAAGATGATGAATGCCTAGTTTGAGAAATGGTGCTATCAAGAGCCAGTGTGTCTCATCAAGAGCAGATCAGGCCAGGCTAATTTCATCCTTTTTCTATTTTTAATGTTATTAACCTAGCACATGAGGGGAATACTGTGGAAAGAGTTTTGATAAAATCTGTTAGTCTTGGCAATCTTGTGGAGATTGTAGGGAGAGAGGATACAGATGGTGATACAATCACAGGGAGATAGAACTGGATGGAGAGTTATAAGCCTTTAACAACTGAGTATTCCAAGGGAGAACCCCAGAAATTTAGGATTAGCTCTCTTCAGTTTATTTTTATGAATGCTAAAACATCCAATGCATCTATCTAAATCAAACTGATGCCAAGAGTCAGGATCCAAAATTATCTTGACAAGCTGGAATTAGGGATGAATCTGATAAGATTGAATTCAGCATGGGGCGGCTAGGTGGCACAGTGGACAGAGCACTGGCCTTGGAGTCAGGAGGACCTGAGTTCAAATCCAGCCTCAGACACTTAATAATTACCTAGCCGTGTGGCCTTGGGCAAGCCACTTCACCCCATTGCCTTGCAAAAAAAAAAAAAAAAAGATTGAATTCAGCAGGGATGAAAGTCAAGTCTTGCATTTGACTGCCTTTCTCAAATTTGAGAAGAAGGAGAGATGTGATTTGAGAATGGTTGTTCTAGAGTAGATCAGTAGAGAGAGGGTCAGCTGTCCAAAAGGTCGATGGCCCAGCAGTATGAAACAGCAGCAGAAACTGTCTCTGTGATCTCGGATGGTGCTAAGAGAGACACAGCATTCAGGAAGGAAAATGAGCATATCCTGTAAGTCTCATGTTCAGTTCAGGTGCCATTTTAGAAAGACACAGAGAAGGTGCAAAGTGTCTAGGGGACAAAGACCCAGACAGTGAATAGTTTTGAGTCCTCGTCCTGGGAGGCTCAAGAGCAGGAAATGGGCATTTTAGCATAGGAAAGAAGAGTTGTAGAAGATATGAGAGTTATTCAACTCTTTGAAAAGCTGTCAATTAGAGGAAGGATTAGACTTATTTTGTTGGCCCAAAGGTCAGAACCAGGAGCAAGAGGCAAAAAACGGCCAAATGGCTCATTTTCATTTGATGTCAGGAAAGAGTTCCTGAAAATTAGCGTGGTCCCAAAGAGAAATTACCTATTTCAAGACTGAAAACTATTCAAGACTAGATAGCCATTTAGGTTGGTTGAGTTTGTTAACCCGGAGATTCCCTTTGTGTTTTAAGTGGACTACATGGTCACTGAGGTCTCTCTCAACTCTCAAATTTTGTGATTCTGTAAAACTGCCAATCTTTGACTTTGGGAATTTCATGTTATAATACGAATGTTTACAGTTACTTTAGTAAGAGTAGAAAGGGGAAAAATTATTAATCCACCCATTCAAATTTATCTTTTCACAAATTAATTTAAGAATAGATCTTTAACTAGGATGAGCAGACGGGGCCTGCTATTAATAAGGCACTGACAGCATTTGTCATTCTTTAGCAGAAAGGTAGAAACAACTGAGCTTTAACCCTCTTAGCAATAAGAATTAGAGTAGAACACTCTCAAATTCCTTAATCTGCACTTTCAACCACTGTCCTAAGATCTTTACCACTGAGAAGAGTGTTCACATCTCTCCTGAGGTCTGTCCTATTTAATAGAATCTCTCTAAAAAATTGATTTGAAGGCACCTTATCTTGCTTGTCAGAGATTCCTAATTATACTGGTTTTTCTTTGCATTCAGAAAAAAAATGTTCAAAATGTGTGGAAGAGAAGTATGATGGTAGTCTCCTAACCAAATTATTTAGAAAAACATTTTAGAATTTAACATGCCATTTCAGAAAATTAACTGAAATATTAATAAGTAAGAATATTAAGAAACAAGAATTCACTTACTCAGAGAGGAAATCTGCATGATAATAGTAATCTGAAAGTTTATCCAGAAAAGAACGAGGTTCCAAGATAAAGGTAGGCAAAACAACCCTGGATAGGTCCATGCCTGGACGAACTTGTTTCAGCAATGTCCATATTAGACTTTTGTTTTCTTCAGATACAGTTTCTGTTTGAGAAGCCTCACCTGCCTTCAACAATTAAATAAAACTACTGAAATACACAAAGATATTTGAACAGTATATAATGTGAAAAAATATTTTCCCTGTTTAATGGATAAAATATTCTTAAAAATAGAAGCTTTTTAGCTTATAAATACCATGGTTATTTAAAAATATACAAAACAAATATCAGTAGATATTAAAAGAACCAACAGATTTAAAAGACATTACAAAAATAATTATTGAATCATCCCATATTGGCTTTATTATGAACATACAAGACATTACAAAAATAATTATTGAATCATTCCATATTGACTTTATTATGAACATACATGCATACACACATAAGAAAAAGAACATGAAAACAAGTTTTTATGGGGTTTTGTGCTATTTGCTTTGAATATCACAATCACCAAGTCCTGTTTATGTCAGTGAAAAAAATTTAAATTTCCTCAAGTTTCTCCCAGATTACTAGCTATGTAAAATAAAAAGTTAGAACATTTGTACTAAAACAAAAATCATGCAAATATCTCTGATTAAAAACAGCCAACAGGACTGACAGTTGGTGTCCTCAAATGGTAAAATTCAATACAATTGACAACTTAACTTCAGGTTCTTACCTCTCCAAGTTCTTCATGGCTCTGCTCTGTATAAGTAGTCTCTTTTAGAAGTTCAATGGGCTCAGGCTCAATATAGGAATCATCTTGTCTTTCTGATGTATCTGTATCACTTTCTTCACTTTTCCCAATTCCTTCATTGTCAGATTCATCATGTTCATGATCATTTTCCTTATCAGATTTATCAGAGTACATGTCTTGGTCCTTAAAATGTTGTCGTTCGATTTCACTATCATTTAATCTGTAAGGGAAAATTTAAGAAAACAAATAAAGAAAAAAATTTTCATTTTTGACAAAGTTAAATCTCTACCATCTCTTTAACCTACTAAATAACTTATTGGGTAAATTAGGATCTATGACCCTTGAGATGGTACAGAGTCCTGGGTCTAGAGTCAGTAAAGTCCAAATTCAAATCTGACCTCCAGTACTTGATCTTGGACAAGTCCCTCAACCTGTTTGCCTCAGTTTCTACAACTGTAAAATGGAGATAGTAATAGCAGCTACCTACCAGGTTGTTATGAGTATCAAATGAGGTAATAGTTATAAAGCACATCCCATAGTTCCTGGAATATAACACATGTCACAGAAATGTTGGCTACTATTATATTATGTTGATAGTATATTCTATTACATTTTTAGAGAGCGTTAATATTTGGCAGCTCCCCCAGATAAACAAAATTTTGCTACTCAGGTTCCTGAAAAGAGACCTGTGTCTGTGAGTCACAGAATCTAAGAACTGGAAAGAAAATTTGAGCCATACAGTGGAGCTCTATCCTGATAAAGGATCCTCCAGTTTCTACTGAACACTTCGAAGACAGGACCTCAATAGTTTACAGCACAACCCACAGCAGGTTTGAATTGCCTATCTCTTGCTTTATATAGTGGCTATCAAGTAGACATGTGTATTTGTTGGGAACAAGGGAGAGTATAATTAACAGTTATTTGATTATAATATGGCAGTTAAACCTGGCAGATAAATTTCATAGTTATGGTTAAAAAAAATCACTCCATGGTGAGAACCAAAATCACTAAATTGAAGAGTGTCTTAAGAGAAAAAAAAAAATGTACTTAAAAGTACAACCTAAAAAAAAGATGCTGAAGTCTTAATACCAGACTTCAAATGGCATGAATTATATGGTAAAACTCAAGTTAATGTTCCTTTAAAAAGCATTAACTTAATTGAACTACTTTAATGTTGGACAGAAAAGTTTAGAGAAAAAATAGAGCACTATATATTTTTGAACTAAATGAGAATCTGAAGGACCTAATTAGTTCAATCTTCTTATTTAAGAGATCAGGAAACTGAGTGAACTTAAATTGCCCAAGGATACACAGGTATTATATCATTTCTTGCTGCTGGTGTTCAGTAATTCAATTGTGTCTGACTCTTCAAGACCCCATTGGAGATTTTCCTGGCAAAGATACTAGAAAGATTTACCATTTCCTTTTCGAGTTCATTTTACAGATGAGGAAACTGAGGCAAATAGGGTAAAGTGACTTGCCCAGGGTCACACAGTTAGCACGTGTCTGAAGTCATATTTGAACTTAGGAAGATGAATTTTTCTGCCTCCAAGCTTGTCATTCTATTCACTGCAATATGACATAAGAGACATTACATATCATCAAAAATATCATTAAATCCTTTTGAAAACCAAATGATAATTTAGTGTTCTGTTTACTATATTCTGTAAAAAATGGATTTCTTAAAGTTTAAGGAAGTATATCAGTGTTATTATTCCAGTCTTCCTCCTCTAAATTTCTCCCTCCATGCCTCATGGAGGTAAAAGGCCATGTCAGCAGTGACACGGAGTGTCAATTATGGCACATCCAATCTAGAGAGAAATGTTTTTATCATGGGACCAAGCAAGTTCTTGTATTTTTGTCATCTGGATTTGGAATGCTATCACCAGAAAGTTGACTATCAAGTGAAATGTTTTAATCACAGCAACTCATGAAGATAAAACTACTAAACACAGAAGGTTACAATCCCTTTTGATAGAGTGAATATCCACACTAATGAAATAATAGATCCTTTAAGTAAAAAATGTGCAAAGCAGTCAAGTGAAAACAAAAGGTAGAGAGAAGAGAAACTTGATATTAAAAACATACATCTCAAAGCCATTTAAATAGCACCTACACACAGTCCATCACCAGACCTATTCTCAAGGAAGTTCTACTTTGGACAGATTTTCAGAACTACCACTCTCCAAGCATAGTCTTCAAGAGTCCAGTCACTTTCATACCACAAGGAAGCAGAGCAGAAAGGGTTATAAAGATGCTTTAAGGTTTGTAAAACATCTTCCTCACAACAATCCTGTAAATTAGATGGTGCAAGTATGGAGGGCCTGAACTTTAAAATCATTTGATCCAAACCCTCATTTTAGAAATAAAGAATTGAGGCCCATGAAGATAACTTGCCCAAGATCACACAGTTAGTAAAAGTAGCAAAGCTAGGATTCAAACTGAGGTTTTCTAACTGTGTTTACCTCTCTAACATAATTCTGGATTGTGAAATTACACAGAAAAAAACAAAGTTCAGTTAATAAAGATGAAAACAAAAAAAATTGTGTCAAATCAAATAAAGAAAGAACAAGAGATCACTTAGCCCAGGCTTCACAGTGGAATATTCTTGCCCTTCAAGAAAGAACTTATTGCTATAAAGGGGAGTTATGTAGCATCAGAACATCTGTTGGCATCTAGCAGGAAATGTTTTCTACATGTTATCAACAAAGATCTAGCTGAAGGAAGCTCAAGCCTCTGCCTTCCTCATTGACAAGAAAGTTCATCTTCCAGTAGCATCTTCTAGGTTAGGCCATATTTTGGATCATTAGTAAAGTTGTCAATCTCCCAACAAGCCCATGGCACAATACTACTTTTCACACTAGCCAAGCTCAAGGATAGTGTCTACTTACTGGAAGTTGTCACCACTGTGGAGATTGTTAGCACGAAGCAAGCCATAGAATGTCACATGTGTACTTTCTGAAGACACGCTCAGGTCATGTTCTTTACCTTCCCTGATCATTGTGCGTTTAAGAAGACTGGAACATTTCAAAGCCAATTCCAAAGCATCCATCCAGCATCTGCCTAAACGAATATATAGACTGTTTAGTATAATTTAAATTCTAACACTAGGATTCACCTAAATTTAACTATTAACCAAGAAAATTATACTTTTTTTTCCACTGAGAAACTGACACTGTCAAAAGTTAACCAAAAAAATACAAATTTTTTTTCTTGAAATTAAGATATAGTTTATATACTTTTTACCTTGTTTATTCTAGCACAGATTCATTAACTTTATACCTCCAAATGAGAGCTTATATGGTATAATGGATAAAAAGTGAGAACTGGGTTCAAGTTTTGCTTCTGGCATATTTATATATTGATGGTATGGTCCTAGATAAGTATAAGTTATTAAGTTCTCAGTTGTCTAAGCCATTTCCTAAGGTTATAAATCTAAGTATATGTATCAACTTGCATTGGCAGAAGAGTTTTCTCCCCTACAAGTTCCCTATTCCAATTAAATCATAGGTCAATCCCTGTTCCTAAATAACTTATTTAAAGTTTATAATGTAATTTTCAGATTCTCTCTCTCTCTCTCTCTCTCTCTCTCTGGTTTTTAGACTTTTCCAATAAGAAATTTTAAAATATGGTATATCAAAGGTTTCTATCTTTGTGAGGATGTTGGAGACAGAGAAGATTTATTTTGAGGCAATATTACTTAGTAGAAAGAACTCTGAACTTCGATTAAGGTCAGAAAATTTGAGATTGAACTGGCTCCAGTTTACCAGCCATGTAATCTTAGGCAAAATATGTGACCTCACTAGCCCTCAAGTTTCCTTGAGGATCTGTAAAATAGGGAAAATGGGATTTTGAAATGGAAGGGACCTTAAAGATAACCTTATCCAACTCCTCTGTTATACATGGTATATCCCTACTTTACAGGTAAAATAGGTTGTATGTTAAAGGAAATAACATACAAAAACAACATCATCAATTGTAAAACATTTTATAAATATATTACTATATTAAAATATATAACATCTTTTAAAATATAAGACAATCTAGCTTTCAGATATTTACTTACCATTACCTTTTAATTCTAATACTGGGAAAGACTATTAAATAATTCGGGTATATCTACTCTTTAAAATAGTTACAACATAGGAAGAAATTAGCTCTTTTGACTCCTACATTTCATATTATACATTTTATCTGAGCACTATAATGTTATTATGCCCATACTATATTTAAAATAAATACCGCATATTTTTATGTAAAAAAAAGATTTAAATTACTTTTTCTAGCACAACTTAAGACTAGCTTAAAGAAGCAAATATAGTTTAAAAACTAAAAAAAGTTAATTTCCTTCTCATTTTAGATAAGTTTAGTTTGATTCTGAAATTCAGCTTTATGAAAAGATATTTAAAATAAAGATACTCTCAAGTAGCTAATTCACTACCCTAACAGATTGCTTCTTATTTTTCTATGAAGTGGCATGAAACCAGCAGCCTAAAATAAAATGAACAGAATTAACAGTTTAACAATATAATTGTGGTACTTTTAATAAGATTTATAGTTAATACATTTTGTAAATTTCATAAAAACTCAAATCTTACAAAAAAAAGTTTAAAAATAAATAAAGAAGAAAAGGTAATTACCATCTGATTCTGAAGTAGCTCGAATGATCAAATAACTGCTAGGTAATGGCTGAGTTATAGACCCAACTGCTTCACCTTTTGGGCCCTTAAAATATAAACAAAACAAGTGAAATAAAATAAGATTATTAATACTTATATGAATGAAGGGTGCTAGATTTTAAAAAATGCTTCCTATAACTTTAATATGATTATACAAAAATACCTGTTAAGCTGGAAAGTAATCCTTTTTATTGGAATTTTAGGGGCTTTTTTAATTAAATAGAAAAAAATTAATAATGCCTATTAAAATCTCTTATAATAGAGCAACTTTCTTGTTTTTAAAACCCTGACAACTTAACCTCCTAACTAAAACTAAACTTAACTAATCTCAACTAAAAAGCACACACCTTATTCTTTCCAAGTTCATTTTAGCTAATAGTGAGTTTAAACCAAAATTCTAGTTCCATAGTATTCCACAATAATAATAAGATAAAGAATACTGGACAATTTCTAGAGGTCTTTAAATATGCTTTAACTACATTGAGAGAAAAGACAGAAATTAAATCTATCTCAAATAGGATTGAAGAAGGTATAAAGATTATCTCATCATAACAACTGAAAATTGTTTTTAAAAACATGACAGAACCTATAATTTGCTGTCTGAGGAAAAGGAAAGAACAAAATACCTTTATTTGCTGAGAAATTACACAAGATATAGTACCAAGTAATAGCCTCACAGGAACATAAACTTGAACTGAAGAGTTCTGAAGTTGGTTCAACTTCCTCATTTGAGAAGTTAAGGAGAATGAGGTCCAGAGAGGCCAGGGAACATGGGTAAGGTCACACATGCACTAAGTAAGTATCAGAGGTGAGATTTAAGCTTAGATCTTCTGACTCCAGAACCAATCTTCCTTCCACTCTTCTGTAATACCTCTCCATTACAGAAAGTATTAACAGGCAATAGATTTTTCAATCCCCAATTTTAAGTATTTAGTAGGTCAGTGTTGGACAGAAAAATGAGAGGTGGATGAGAAGTCAGGGCTTAAAATACCAGGTGAGGGGTTTGCAGTTTATCCTCTTAGCCTTTTACCTTTTAACTGGAGGAATTGCATGGCCAGATAGATCTATGCTCCAGTAATATATTTTGGCATCTAGAGGACTAGAATCAGGGAGAGTAATTAAGAGACTATTACAAGAGAATAAGACAGGAAATGATAAATGGCCAGACAGTAGGTCTAGAAATGTTTTAGAGGCAGAAAAGACAAATCTTGAACAGTGAATGGGCAGGAGGGAAAAGAAGATGTTGTGTATAAAAAAAATCAAAGGTCACATATAAAATTTTTCTGTACGTCAGAAATCTCAGAGTTGTCATAGCATAAATTTTTATTGAAAAAAAAATCATTCCTCTCAAAAGTGAGAACAATAATCTAACCCCACCTTGTTAGAATTCTCAGCTATTGCTGCCACACCATGCTAAATTAAAGAGTCATAAAATAGATATTCTCTGTCCTTCAACTGGGGAATGGCTTAGCAAATTGTGGTATATGTATGACATGGAACACTATTGTTCCATTAGAAACCAGGAGGGATGGGAATTCAGGCAAGCTTGGAAGGATTTGCATGAACTGATGCTGAGTGAGATGAGAAGAACCAGAAAAACACTGTACTCTAACAGCAACATGGGGCGGGGGGGTGATGATCAACCTTGATGGACTTGCTCAGTCTATCAATGCAACAATCTGGGACAATTTGGGGGTATCTGTGATGGAGAATATCATCTGTATACAGAGAAAGAATTGTGGAGTTTAAACAAAGACCAAAGAATATTACCTTTAATTTAAAAAAACCCATTTCTTATTATGTAATTTTGCTATCTCTTATACTTTATTTTTCTTCCTTAAGGATATGATTTCTTTCTCATCACATTCAATTTAGATCAGTGTAGACCATGGAAACAATGTAAAGACTAACAGACTGCCTTCTGTGGGGGTGGGGGGGAGTGAAGCAAGAATAGGGGGGAAACTGCAAAACTCAAAATGAAAAAACTCTTTCTTTAAAAAAAAATACCTCAGCTGAGGTAGAGTGGGGTCTAAACCTGTTATCAGAGAAGATGGTCTGAGTTTGAGTGTCACTATTTAATACCTATGTGACTTTGGCAAATCATTTAATGTCCACGTTATTTCAACTTCCAAATTTATGGTTGGGACATCTATTTCCTAAGGTTCCAGGTTGAAATTTTACAGTCAATGGGCACGATTAAAAAGTATGTGATAAATAATGCAAAACTAATTAGCCCTAATCATAAGACAACCAGTTCATCTTCTTGAAAGGAGCTATGTCCCTAGAAAATTTAATTGTCTTACAAGTACAATAAAGTATAGAATGCACCTGATGACACATTAATCCAAATGTCAATAATTTTCATAAAGATAATTTGCTAATAGGCAAGACAGAAAAAAAGGTAGGCAAGAAAGTCAATTAGGACACCCCAGGTTTAAGTCCCACTTCTGAGACATATGGGTCTTGTGATCCTATGCAAATCATTGAACTGCTCAGCACCCAGGTGACTTACTAACTATAAACTGAAGAGCATTGGTGAATTGGTATTGGTAGAAAATTTTTCCTCATTCCAAATTCCTTATATTAATGAAATCATAGGTGTGATCCAAAAATTTTGAATAATGTAAATAAATTCAATTTCTGATGAAGGAATTATTGATTGCCCAATGTTTATGAATGCTATATGAAGACAATAGTGAGTAGAGGGTATCAGAGAAGTGAAGCAGAGAAATACCCAAAGATCCTTATCCATCACTTTACAACCTGGTTAAAAAATTCACATTCACAAATAAAATAACAGTATTATACAGCAACACACTCACATATGTAATATAGTACAAAGTGAATCATTAAATGAAAACAAAAGAAAAAGGAGCAATATGAATGGGAGTAAATGAAAATAATCTTTTAATGAATTTGATTTCTGTTCAGCAATTTACATAGGTACCAACTTTATTCTTACCTTAACTGCCCAAATGGACTGTTCCAAAGGATGGAAAAGTTTGAAACAAAAGCCATCTTTTTTGGATGGCCGCTCAATAAGTTCACAGGCATTCAGAAGAACTGTTCCCACCCACTGACCATTTTTTTGGGTTTTATAAATCAGCAATACTCCAGGTTTCAACACACACCAAAGTTTGGTCCAGCTCTTAAGTGTACCACGAATCTACAAAAGAACAAATGCAAAATGCAAAAAACATATAAAAAAACTGTAGAAAAATCTGATGAAAAATAAATTTCTCATTTAGTGAGAAAGTTGCAAATAAGTCAGAAGATTGTAAGTTTATGTTTAAATTCAAGTAACAATGTTAAATGTTTTAAAATTTCATTCTTGCAATTAAACCACAACAAAATTCAATTCCCTTGTTCTCAGCAATGACAAGTATTTACTGTCAAGGGTTATACGCGATAAATTTTGAAATCAGAAATTAAACTCAAATCTTTCCCTAGATTCATCAAATATACATGCTTGAATGTTCGGTATAGTGGAAACAGGATTAAATATATTCAAGAATAATTATTTTTTCCTATCCAAATTTACTTTCATAGAAAGTAGACAATGACAGAAAAGAGGTAGAGAAAATGAAGAAAGGGAAAAATCAGAAACAAAGTACAGCTTTGACTTCTGGTTTACAACTTTTAAATGATGTGCCTTCTCCTTTCAACTGTATATACTAGAGTACCATGAAATAGTGGGGAAAACATCAGACTTAGATTCAGAAAAGATACAAAAAAAAATTTGCTAACAATTTTGAACTGTTCACAAATGTTTGCCTTGGGAGGTGATGGGTGGCCTCCTCACTGAGCATTTTCAAGCAATTCATAACTATTAGCCACATGGATATACTGTAGAAGGGTTTCTCTTTCAGGATATTTGTCAGATTAAATAGGATTCTGAGACCTGAGTTCAAATGATGCCTGCCTAAAACATTTATTTAGCTCTGTGACCATGGACAAGTCACTAAATTTCTCCATACTCAGTTTCTTCAACTATAAAATGTAGATAATAAACACAGTACCTATCTCAAATGACCTAATATTTGCAAAGTATTTTCCAAACCACAGAGGACACTATAACTATTATAGTGCTAATTTCTCACCAAGACAAATACAAAATTTAACCACAAATCTACCACAAAGTCAAACCACTTTTCAGTTCATTCCTATGAATATTTGATTCCTAACATCAAATCAGAAAACAAAGTTTCTTGCTTCCTATTAAGATTAGAACATGGAACCTCTGGAATGTAATTAAAAGTTCTATCAGAAAATAAGCAGTCTAAGAGTGGTTTTCTACATTATCTTTTGGAGATTTGGGGATTCTAGACAATAATTACCAAACAACTTAAAATTTCAGCTTCAAAACAAACTGACCTTCAGCCAGTCAGCCATAACAATAACTGAAGGGTCTGTGATTGTACTGAGTAATTCTTTTGTGGCTCTCTTCTTTTCCTCTCGGTAATTTTTCTTTTGTACCTGTTTTTAAAGAAATAACATAAAATAAATATATAATTATTTTATGAAAATGAATAAAACTGAAAAAAATCACACACATATAGAATATGGAATGGAAAAATTCTCAAAACACCTGGAATCATTGGTTCAAAAATATATACAACTCTTAGAAGAGATTTTACAAATGATCTGATCAACTATGTTTTTCAGCCACGATAACTGACTCTGATAAAAGTTAAGTTACTCAGAGAGAAAGCAGAAGTAAGACTAAAAACCCATGCTCTATGAGTTTACAGTTTTAAGCATGCTTTCCTGGGAAAAGCCAGTGTTGCCCATTAAACCTAAAACTCAGAACAAAGTAAATATAAATCTTGGCATGATTACATTTATTCATTTAAAAAAATCACCAAGGTTTTACCCTCATAAAGTCACTTTACAATAGGTAATTTGTAAGAGAAATTATTAACATATTCCTCTGGTTATTTTCCTATTTAATCTTTTAGCTGCAATAAATTTACCAACGCAGAAAAAATTTTCCAACAGCAAACCAGGATGAAATAGTATTTGTAAAACTGAAGTAGTATACCAGTAAAGTATTTTTTAAAAATTTTGCATCCAGAGATTTCTTTTAAAACTCAGTCTACTCTCATTTCTGAGCTTGACTTGTAGTAAATTACAGTAGTGGGCTAATGGTATAGATAAATGGACAGAAGGTTTGTAAAAAATTAAAATGAGAATTATTTTTACTGTCTTTGTCAAACTTCTTTCTCTGTTTTACTGAGTTTAAGTTTGTAAGTATATCTTCCATACTGTTTTACTGAATTTAAATCTAATGTACAAAAAAGGTAGGAACAGTAAATGTTGAAGGGGTTGTGGCCAGCAAGTTTTTGTTAAGGATCTATATGCTTTCAAAGGAAGACAAATGGCGCCTCTCAGGAGCTCAGCAGTTTATTGAATGGAGGGATGATAAGGTCAGACCTGCACTTTAAGAAGTGTACTTTGATAAAAGAGTAGAGTCCTTTCTTTTCACAATCTTTGCCTTTGCTAACTTCCTTCTCAAGGGCCATAACTATTCTTACAATTCACCCAAGTTCACAACTTTCCATTCCTCGCTCCCTTTCATTCAATCTATTAAATCTATTACCAGGTCTTACTGATTCTATCTCACAATATCTCTCCTAGTTGCCTCTCCTCATTACCTCATGCCTAAATTATTGCAAAAGTTTTCTGGTTTTTCTCTCTGTCTCACTTACCTTATTTCAGTAAACTCAACTAGAACAGAATTTAAGTCTCCTACACATTTTAAGCTACTAATATGTAAAGATTTTTTGCACCATGATTTTTGGGACATCATAAGTATTAAACTGGATTATATTCCTTTAACAAAAGAAAAAATTATGTTTAAAAATGGTAATGTTCATTACTAAATCAATCATAAAGTACTTATAAATGTTCTATCACCAAAAAAAAACACTTTTCTTGATTAAAACGGTATTAGACATTTAAAAATTAAATTGGCATAACTGTTGTCCTAACTAAAAGGTTTTCCAAGGAAAACTATACATCTTTTACCTTCCTTTGTAAGGCACTTAAAGAAAATTATGGAGGAAATTTAATTCAAATAGTAAAATTTTACTGGTATCTTCTGTTTTTACTTTACCAGCATTTTCCCTAATTCCCCAGGTCCCGTGAACCCATTGCTTACCACAAAGATAAACAAAAATTCAGCAAAACTAACAAAACTACCATATAACATTGCATACAGTGTGACATATCTATACACCCCTACCTCTGCAAGGAAAAGTAGAAGAAGGTGGTTCCTCATAGGCTTTTCTTTGGGGTCAATATACTTATAATTTTCATAGCATTTAGTTTCAACTGTTGTGTTATTGCTGCATTTTCAACATTTCTTTTTGTTGTAGTCAGTATGTATACTGTTTTCCTGGACTGCTTGTATCAGTCAATGTTTTTCCATGCTTCTCTGTATTTAACATATTCATTGTTTCTTATAAGATAGGACTATTCCATTACATTCATGTTATACAACTTATTTAATTATTTCCCATGGGATATATATACTAACACTGGGATTTCTAGGTGAAAGGACTTGAGCATTTTAATTACTTTCTTAATATAATTCCAAATTGGGTTTTTTTTAACATGTTTGGACCAAATTCACATAGGAAACACTATACATTGTATCTTTCCACAACACTGTTCTTTTCCTAATCTCTCTAATATTATCAAGACCACCACCAACTTAGTTATTTATTCTTAGCTCATCACCACCTATATCCAGTCCCTTGTTCAGTCTTGTTGATTCTATCTCACAATGCTCTTCATGGAGGCCTCCCCTCATTACCTCCTGCCTTCTCTATCACAAGAGCCTTCTGGGTGATCATTGTTTTTAATTCTTCCAAAGTTGTTCATTTTTATAGTGTCATTGTTGCTGTATGAATTGTTCATATTTCTCACTCCACTGTGGATTAGTTCACACACACTTTAGAAGTTTCTGTGAAACTACTGACTTTACTCTTTATAGCACAGGAATATTACATTGTGTTTGTGTACCATAACTCACTGATTATTCCATAACTGATGGGTAAAAAAGGATCTTCTATTCTTAAATGTTCCCTTTACATGGATATTATTGACATTTTATTTTCCTTACTAGATTTCAGGCCCAAGAGTTCTATCTGCTGGACAGACCACCCAGCTGGCCCCCTTCTAGATTATAAAAACCCTTTTAAAGCAGAAGCCCTGTCTTCTTGCTTTCAGTCCTTTCAAATAACCAGATTTTTAAATTGGGCTCAAGATGATTTTAGGACTGCAGTTTGGACTACTGAAATAGGGTAGAGATTGAATATGGGGAGGAAAAATTTGACTCTGTTTTGGAGCAATTGAGAAAAAAATGAAGAACAATCTTCTGACCCAGATATTGGTCTAGATTGTACTTCCTGACTGAAAGAGAAATAGAATAATTTAGGAAGGTGTGGCAAAGAATCTGGTAAGAGTCAGAGGAAAAAGAGAAGGGTAAGAGCTGGTGATTCCTTGACCATGAGGAGTGAGGCAGTTTATGGTCAAGCTGATGTCTTTCCAGGGCATGAAATCAAGACAAAGAACTTCCCAACATGCACCAAAATGGGTAACAACTATCCACTTTGGCTGTGCATTGTGGCCAGAAGGATATTAAAAAGAACCACCAACAATTATGAAATCTTGGGTAAGAAGGTGAAGATCACAGGAGAACAAGCTTGTTCACCATGGCCTCAAAGGAAAAGGACACAAGGCCTAGAAAATGGTGTCTGAGAATGTTTATATTTCTATACCACAGCTTATAATGTAGAAGGGTCAAATTCTAAGACAAATATAGAGTATACCTAATGAAAACTGCTAAGAATGTATTTGCCAAATGTCTTGATAATCTATTCAAAAGGATTCTGATTTCACCTCCTGCCGAACTGGTGATAGACTTAAACTGCAGAATGAGATATATACATACATACATATATATATATATATATATATATATATATATATATATATATATGGACATGGACAAGATAGGGAAAAGTTTTGTTGAACTTGTTATGAGAGCTTTCATCCTCATATTTCTTAAGAAAAAAAATTGTTCAATGGGGAGGAGAGGAACACATGAGAAATGAGAGATAAGAAATGCTTATGTAATGGCATTGGAGAATGCCCCGATCACATGACCTAGGGACACTACAGTTTGCAATCACGTACCATGTGGGTAAGAGTAGTTTCCTTGGATTGGCTATGGAACTGAATTAGCTTTAAAGCTGGTTACCCTGGAATAGTCTCTCTTTCCGGCATGGAGTTCATTCACAATGTATCTGTATATGCACCATAAATTGAACTAGGAAAGGGAAAATACACACACACACACACACACACACACACACACACACACACACACACACCACTATGGGTCTGGAGATGGTCACTTCTGTTCCACTGCATTTGTCCCTCTCAATCTCAGGCCAGCTTCCTACACTTAAAACTGCCCTGGAATGTTACCAAGGCTATCTTAACTGCCAAGTCTCAAAGCCTTTCTCCAAATGGATCTTTCAAGATTGTGGATGACATCCTTCTGGACGTGCTTGCCCGTGGGGGCTGTGAGGTTTCCTTCTCCTGGTCGATGAGCACCAATCATGAGCATCCCAGAAGCCTCTGGGGTGCGCTCTCTCTTTTTTTTTCCTTCTGTCCAATCGTTGCTGGTGGCCAGCAATCTTCTCTCTGCAGATGACTCTCAGGGCTATAAATCCAGCACTAGTCTCTCTCTTGAACCTCAATTTCACATCAACAATTGCTTGTTAATATGCCTCAAACTGGAAAGGCATCTCAAACAGAAAACTTAAAAAGGTCTTTTTAGAAATTTTTTAGAAAAGTTTGTCAGCCAATAAAACAAAATTACATAAAAAAAAATTGGCTCACCTTAAGAGATTCTTTTTTTGTGAGCTTGCTTGAAGATGATATGTCCTTCTCTGAGCCATTATAAAGTTTGGATTCAGACTGTAATTACAGAAAAGTAACAGAAGAATAAGACTGACAATCCTCTACCTAAAGCTTTACGATCATATAGATTCTTATAATAATGGCTAAATATAGTAATAAAATTTTCCCATCTAATTCAATGATATATAGAAGCACACATTCTCATTTTTGTGGGGCTTTTTTTTTTTAGGTTTTTTGCAAGGCAAATAGGGTTAAGTGGCTTGCCCAAGGGCCACACAGCTAGGTAATTATTAAGTGTCTGAGACTGGATTTGAACCCAGGCACTCCTGACTCCAGGGACAGTGCTTTATCCACTACACCACCTAGCTGCCCCATTTTTGTGTTTTTTTAAATAATTATCATAACCTATTGCAAACACATAGTCTCATCTGATGAATTATGATAGTAAACAACCTATTTTGTGATTTTCTGTATTCTTTCCAGAAGAAAGTCACATGAAATTTAGTATTTCAAGAAATAAAAGCAATCCTGATAATCAAGTTGTTAAACTTCAGAGTACCTTTTAAACTCATGGGTGGTAACACTAAAGTTGAGTTAAGACTGAATACAATCTTTTGCTTTTTAAATCTTTTTTCTGTGGAGCAACTATGGAGTGCTTGAAGGCACTGACACCCCATCCAGTTTGTCACAAGAACCACAGTACTTAAAAAAAAACTATCTACCCTAACATTAATAAATCTTTCCTCAAAATTGTAGAGTTTAAACAAAGATCAAAGACTACTACCTTTAACTTAGGGGAAAAAAACTTATCTTATTATGTAATTTTTCTATCTCTTATATACTTTATTTTTCTTCCTTATGGATATAATTTCTCATCACATTCAACTTAGATCATTGTATCCATGGAAACAAGACAAGACTAACAGACTGCCTTCTATGGGGGTGGGGGGAGGGAAAGCAAGATTAGGGGAAAAATTGTAAAACTCAAAATAAATAAAATCTTTCTAAATAAATAAATTTTTCCTCTTCTTTAATATACCCTGACCTTTATCACAAAGAGCAATACAATTTGAAAAAGTTCCCTCTGAAACCTGGGTCCAACCTGTCTTTGCAAATCTCAGAGTCTAGCAGAGCATCTGGCCCTATAATCAGTGTTTACTAAGTGCCAACTGATTGGGACACAACTCAATGATATCAATCAATCAGTCAAATAAAATATGAAGCGTATCCACCAACATTTAAAACAAGCAATAATAAATCAGTGACCTATCATCTATAAGGAGTCAACACCATTTAATGTTCCATGGAGGACACCTGAACGATACTTCGAGAAGACAATACGACTTACACTTTGAACCTACTGGCTATGCGGGTCAGATTCAAATTTCATCTACACAGGTACTACACACTGACTCTGGGTGGTAATAATGAGGATGAGATTAGTTAACATTGGCTGCCAGGCCCTGCACAACCCCTCTAGACAACAACCTTGGGAGTTAGGGGCTAATATTATTATCCACATTTTACTGATGAAGCACAAGAGAAGTGAGCTGTCACACAGTTAAATAAGTATTTGAAGCTGTAGGTTTGGGAGCTCCCAGAGTGCTAATAAGTTCTAGTACATAAGAACTAGCAACTGGAGGACTGTCACATGATTTTATCCAATGATAACACAACACAGGCCATCCTTTCGCATTCCCCCAATTTTTGATTGTCCACATAACAAAAATCAAAACTTTTTTATCTGAACCACTTAAGCATTATAATATAATAAAAGCTAAAATTTTTAATGGAAATACTTCTAAAGTAAATTGCAAGCAACTACCTTTTAAAAACAAAGATGAAAGGCAGCTAGGTACTGCAGAAGATAGAACACTGGCCCTGAAGTAGAGAGGACCTGAGTTCAAATTTGATCTCAGGCAATTGACACTTACTAGCCTTGTGACCTTGGGCAAATCACTTAAACCCAATGCCTTGAAAAAACCAGGATGATAATAATAATAGTAATAATAATAATAACAACAACAACAACAATTCAACATGACTAATAAAAAATAACAACTGTGATAAATTAGAACTATACTGGATTGTACACACCCCGAGTGTGTTGATTTCAGCTGTTTCTCCTTACATAAAATGATTTTGGATTGTTATTTTTATAATAAATATTTCTTGTAAAATCTGGAATTTTTTGCTGCTGTTGAGTTGGTTCAGTTGTATTCAACTCTCCATGATCCCATTTAAGGTTTTCTATATCTTGGGATACTTAAATGGCTAGCTATTTCCTTCTACAATTTATTTTACAGATGCAAACTAAGACAAACAGGGTAAAGGGACTTATCCAGGGTCACACAGCTAATTAACTGTCTCAGGGTGGATTTGAACTCAGATTCCTCTATTCATTCTATCAACTATCTGTGGTTCTGAGTTTATGTCTAATAGTGAAGTTGCCAGAAGTCTGACTTTCTATTAAATGGAGTATTATTTGCTACAAATGAACAACTCGATGTCAGGAAACACAACTCTAATTTCTAGACCATGGCAGATGATAGGTGATAGGTTAACAAAGGGATAAGAAACCAAGCAGAAAATCAAAATTAGCCAGGGCTGATACACACACACACACACACACACACACACACACACACACACATGCATGGAGATTTGTGTTCTATAAAATAGTTCAGTGTAATCTACTACAAGAAATTGTAATTTTATTGAGGTAATTCCCTCAGTGATGCAAATTTTAATTCCTCTATAATCTGGGACTGGTCTGAGTTGAGCTGGTTAAAAAATTTCATGACCCTGGAGCCAGCCAATTGTCTCTTCACACATACACATAGATTACATTGCTGACAAGCCCTTGAGAATGCAGAATTACTTCTACCATACAATACAACTTCAAGGAAGAAAGCACTATATAAACATAAAAAGTCTCATTACTATTAAATGTATTTAAGAAGGCTAAGTAAAAATGAAAGGAGTAAGGGAAAGCAGACCACATTGACTGTTAAGCCAGACCCCAAAGAGGAGTTGAAGAAAATAAATAACAAGCAAGGCCATAATTCAAGAGGGAATATCCTTTTTAGACTGACAGGTAACAAAACTCACAGCATTGGGTATTGATAAATATCAAAAAAAAATTTATTAAGTGACTCCCATGCTAGGCACTGGGAATAATATGAAAAATGCCCCTGTCCTTAAGGAGATTACTGTTTGGCTTAAATAAGCATATTATATATATATGTAATTAGTCACTCAGTCAACATCCCCCCCCACACAACACACATGCAATATTCAACACAGATACAAGAAGATTTTGAGATGTGAGAAGATGAATTTAAACCCCTAGCTATTATTAAGATTTGATAAGAAGCAAATATCTATACTATAAGCAAGTAAAGTTAAAAGAAACAAATTAAAGACTTGGAGTACCACTGTATAGAAATAAAATATATTTCACAGGGAAAATCCATAAACCAAAAAGGAAAAAAATTTGATGGAGAACATTTTGGTGAAAATTCATAAAGAGAAACAGAAATTACATTCTAGTGAGAGATCACCATTGACAGACTACAAAGAAAAAAAATGGCTATTGAGCTCAAAAGAAAAATCTCAAAAAGCAATGTAACTCAGTAGATAAAACAATGGAACTCGAGCAATGGAGTTCAAACAGAGGAGACTTGGGTCTGAATCCCACTTCTTAATGATGATGTTAGTCCTTTGTTCTCAAAGAAGACCATGACATCAGAAGAGGTGATGCCATGAAAAATACATAAGTTAGATTTGCATGAGAAGTTGCTATGCTAAGTCATGAGTCTCAGATACGAATGGACTAGAGATGATCCTGGATTCAAGGCAGTCAGGGTTAAGTGACTTTCCCAAAGTCACAGAGCTAGGGAGCAAGTGTCTGAGGGTGGGTTCAAACCCCCTTCCTCCTGATTTCAAGGCCAATGCTCTACCTTCTGTACCACCTAGTTGCCCCCACCCCCACTTCTGATACTTTCTAACTGAAGGTTGTCATTTAACCTCTGTGAATATCAATGACCTCATCTGTAAAATGGGAATAACATCTATTACCCAGGGTTGTTAGGAAGATCAAAAATATTATATGCAAGTTTGCAAATTTTAAAATGCTATATAGAGGTGAGCTATGATTATGATGATGATGATGATGATGATGATGATGATGATGATCCCAAATTGGAGAGTATAGACATACAACATTTTAGAAAAGATTTAATGTCTATAAGGCAAGTATTCTCAGGAGGGCTATAATGCTCTCAAGAATGAAATCTGATATAAAATCACCAGGTCAGATTTTAAAGGCTATATACCAAAAAATAGAGAAGCAAAAGCAGATTACTGACAATGAATATTGAAGTTATATACATATATATATATATGTATGTATGTATGTATGTATGTATGTACACACACACACACACACACACACACACACACACACACACACACAGTCCTATAAGAATAATGTCAAGAACATAAGCCAAGAATCACAATGAAAGCAAAAGAAAATACAAAGTTGTCCTAAAAACTATGTAAAGACTTTTGGGATACCCTATATGTGAACAGAACTTTTAAAGCATATTAAAAACAAATTGAAAGTTCCAGGTATGGATGGGTCACCACTTAGGGCATATGAAAAGATAAAAATGGATAACTAGAGAAGGCCCAACTATTCAACTCTTATTTGTTTCTGTTATTTTTTTTACAAAAATAATTCTATTCAAATTGCAAAATATATAGAACAAAAACTAAAAGGGGAATTGAAAGTGTTGATAAGTGAAGAGAGTAAGAGCTTATGACTACTCTAAAAAGAGGTCATGTCACCAGAGTTTAACAAACTATATCCCAAATTAGTGACAGAACTAGTATAGGAGAAATATACCAGTATATGAGACAGACATATGAGATCCTGACTTTCAAAAGTTACAAATTTAAATTATAAAACAATGAACTGAATAACCTGGCTTGAATTCTTGGAAAAATCCTAGAATTATTAAAGAAATTGTTCTGTTAACATCTAGACAAAGAAAAATACTTCATCAATAACAGATTATGCAGACAAACCTAATTTTCTTTTTGACTTGAATTTTTACAGTACACTGAGGGAGCTAACAAAAAGATTTCAAAAGAAATAAATTCTACAAGTGGGAAAAAGCATTTTCCTAAGCACAAGACAGAAAGGATATGGCTAGCTCAAAAGGGTTTAAAGAAGGTACAATATGACAGTTAAAAATGCTAAAGAAACCTAGGCCGCTTAATGGAAGAACAGCAGCCACAACAAGGTCCTGCTGGAGGGACTGACTACCTGTATTTTTAGGTCCAGGTCTAAGTGAAAAGCACAGCTTAGGAAGGTGCTAAGAGCAAGGCAATAGACAAGAGACTGAACCAGAGACTGTGCTAAATGGTGGGGACAAAAGGCAAAAAGGTGCTCACTACACTCACAAAGCTGCAAAGTTAGGGGAAGGGGAAGGAACAATGAAGTAGAAACACCCAGCCCAGAGCACAGAATGAAGTGCTGAAGCTCCCACAGGGAATAAGGAGCTGACTGTGCTGGGCTCTCTCCTTAAATTATAGAAAATTGGGGAGGAGCTCTCCGATATTCACCATCATGGGAAGAAAGCCCCCCCCCCCCCAAGTGAGTGTCAATCAATCCAAGTGTGCAGGATGACAAGTTTCTAGAGAACAGGAATTGTAGGAGAAGATCTAGATGCATCTTCAAGGTATGGAGAAGAGAGAATGCATTATGTAAGAAGATCAGTTTGGTTGGATTATAAAGTGCAAGAAGGAGAGGAGAAGAGAATTAAAATGAAGCTAAAAAAAACCAGGTTGGGTCCCTGTTGTGAAAGGTTTATAAGCCATACACAGGAGTTCATAATTTATCTTCAAGCCAAGGAAGCCACTGGAGTTTCTGAGAGGCTGTTATTGAGCTGCTGAATGACATGGTCAAATACTCTTCTAAGAAAAATCACTTGATAGCTCTGAGAAAGAGAGATTAGAATGGCAAGATCCTTGAGTTGGAGAGAACAATTAGAAGCATACTGCAACAAATTAAGAAGAGGTAATAAGGGCCTTAATTCAGGTCACAGTTTTCTGGCATATGAAGCAAGGAGAGTCATATATGAGAGCTGTCAGAGACACAGAAATAATATGAAGTCTTACTGAAAAATAATGAAATGGTAGCAAATCACTTGTTAAAATAGATTTTAAAGAAATATCATAAATTTTCATTTATTTCTGGATCTCAAACTGACAGAACTTTCTAGGTTATGGTAGAAAAGAGAGTTCATGAAAAATGACATGTATGTAGATCATCCTATCCCTTCTTTCCCTCCAACAAAGGGCTGTTGAGTTTCCCGCCCTGTCTCATGATATTTTGTGAGCCTTAATGAGGGTCTATCAAATAATTCAATTTTCTGAGTGTTTACAGACCTCATTTCTAATTTATCAATCCAGGCTTTAGTTGCTTGAAAGAACAGTTTATAATATGACTTTTTCAGTTACAAGTAAATCATTCATCCTCTTAGCCTACAAATTTCTGTCACCACCCCTACATCCACACCCATAAAAATGGTACAATTTCATATAGGTGTTTTTAGTTTAAGTACAACAGATACTAACACTTTAAGGTTCACCAATATAAATGTACTTAAAGCAAATTACATTCATTATGCACTATTAATGAGTAGCATAGAAATCAAATTTCTATAAATGAGATAATAATTAAAATATGCTACAAAACCTTGCATCATTCTCTGAGATGAAAACAAGAAGTTTGCAAAAAAAAAAAGAGAAGAAAAATCACTGTCAGGATATAGGGCAGGATTTCAGGGAATCAAGATATGCTTTCTTATAATCACTATCAAAACTTGCTCCTAAACTAATAGCATATACTAAATAAAGTCACTATAGCCAAAAAAGCATTTCTTGTAGGTTACTGAAGGGAAAACCTAAGATAGTGTAGAAATGAATAACTAAAGATTCAAAGATAGGCAACTCTCATATTACACTGACAAAATACAGGACAACTAAGAAAAAGTCTAAAAAAAGTTCTCAAAGTTAAAATAAATTCCACAGCATAGTAGACAGTCTGGTAACAGTGTTCCAATTCTGATGCACAATGAATACAAATATTCCAAATTTCAATGTAAATTACTCCACACAGTATTGAAATTGGTTGCTACAGAATCCCATTTCTTTTATATTTAACACCACAGGTTACTATGGTATGATTTTTTTTTAATGTCACAAACCAAATTATGTCAACCGATACATATGTATATAATATCAATTGGCCACTAATATAGATATTACTGCTGTCATCTTGCATATGCAGAATAATTATAACAAAACGTTTAGGAATGATAGAAAACTTACCTTGCTTTTTGACATAGAATGTGAAGTTTCTTCTCTATTTTGAGATAGATCATCCTTTCCTCTTTCAAAACCTTAAAAAGAAATTATTATTATTATTACATTAATTTATGTTTATTTTTGTAACTTATACTCTTACAGAGCTACCAAAAGCACAAAAAAATTTAAATTATTTGACTGTGGCCATAAGGTTTCCTGATTTTACAAGCAGACCTCTATCTGCTTACTATACTAAGCTGCCTCTCATGCTTTAAGTAATTCTACATGATACTGTTTTCAGTATATTTAGATATTAGGTGTTTGTGTATTTTTAAAATTAATCATCCTCATAAAATAATTGAATATACAGAAGTCAGCTACACAATTCTACCTAAATTAATCAAATGATTCAGTCACACCAATCAAACTATCGAAAATTATTTTAGAGAGCTAGAAAAAATAATAAATGTCATCTGGAAAAACAAGCTCAAGGACATCAAGGAAATCAAAGAAAACAAAAATTCAAAAGAAGGTAGTGTAGATTTCCCAATATATTTTAAAGTGGTAATTATTGACACAATCTGGTACTGGAAAAGAAACTGAATAGTGGATCAGGGGAATAGAATAGATTATATAGTAAATATGTTACATTACAGTAAATGATGCTAGTAACCTAGTATACAATAAACCCCAAAATCCAAGCTTTTGGAATAAAAACTTATTCGACAAAAACTGCTGGGAAAACTGTAAAACAGTATGGTAGAAATTAGATATAGGCCACATTGTGAAGCAAGATATGGTCAAAATGAGACATGATTCATAAAGGGTGATACTATAAAGAAAATTAAGCATGGGGTAGTTTATCTGTCAGATTTATGGACAAAGGAAGAATTTAGAACCAAAGAAGATATATAGAGAGCACTAAAAATATAAAATTATATAATTTTGACTATAAAAAATTTTGTGCAAACAAAAGTAACGCAATCAAAAGTATAAGGAAAGCAAAAATAAAATTGGGGGAAATCTGGACAAGAAATATTCTGGTAAAGGTCTCATTTCTCAAATATATATAGACAACTGATTCAAATTTATAAAAGTACAAGTCCTTCTACAATTGATAAATGGTTAAAGTATATGAACAGGTAGTTTTTTAGACAAAGAAAACAAAGGTATAGTTATTGAAAAAAAATTCTCTAAATCATCACTGATCAGAAAAATGTGAATTAAAACAACTCTAGGGTACCACACTTCATACCTATCAGAGTGCCAAAAAAAAAAAAAGGAAAGAAAATAATGGAAGTTGGAGGGGATGTGAGAAAACTGGGACCCTTAACACATTGTTGTGAACTATACCAAACCATTCTGGAGAGCAATTTGGAAGTAGGCCCAAAGGGCTATAAAACTGTGATCCAGCAATTCTAATTCTAGGTCTACATATCCCAAAAAAAGGGGAAAGGATCTATTTATACAAAAATATTTACAGTAGCTCTTTTTGTGGTGATTAAGAATTGGAAATTGAAGCGATGCCCATTAATTGGGAAATGGTCAAAGAAGCTGTGGTATATGGAGCAATGGAATATTATTGTGCTATAAGAAATGAGAAGCAGGATGATTTCAGAAAAACTGAAAAAAATTATATGAACTGAGCATAACAAAGTAAACAGTACCAGGAGAATATATACACAGTAACAGCAATATTATTCAGTCAAGAACTACTGTGAATGGCTTAGCTATTCTTCACAATAAAATGACCTGGGACAATCTCAAAAGACTGGGGTGGCTAGGTGGCACAGTGGACAGAGCACTGATCCTAGAGTCAGGAATACCTGAGTTCAAATCCAGCCTCAGACACTTATTACCTAGCTGTGTGGCCTTAGGCAAGCCACTTAACCCCACTGCCTTGCAAAAATCTTAAAAAAAAAAATTTCAAAGGACTAATGATGAAGCATACTATTTGCCTTCATAAAATTGAATAAAGACTGAAGCATACTATTTTTACTTTCATTTTTTCTTTTATTCTAGTATTCTTGTACAAAATTACTAATATGGAAATGTTTTACATAACTGCATACATATCACCTATATCTGATTGCTTACTGTTTCAGTTAGGGGAGGAAAAGAACTTAAAATAAATAATTGGGGTAAAAAATCCATTACAAAACATCTCTTCCAAACAAAAAGAAGAATCTCAATCACTTAACAAAAATCATTTATTAAGATAAAAATCTAATATATTCCCACACATTCATGAACTTATCAATTTGAATACCCTCTCAAATGACTACAAGCCATTCATGGCTACCCATTCTAATTTATTTTTATCTATGTCCAAAAGGCCCAAAGGCACAAAAAAAAAAAAAATGAAAGAATGCTTCAGGGTCAGTTCACCAAAGACTAAAGCATCCATGAAATTCTCAGGATTTTGTTGTTGTTATTGTTAATGTTGTTGTTTGAAGATTCAAAGATTAACAGCTCTCAAAAAAAACAAATTCTACAATTAAAGAGAGCTGAGTCCCTTGGGTAATTTTCATGTCTGGTCTGGAATTATTACATTCATACAACTTTTCCAACTTATAAGATGTCACACACAACCAATATGATGCATATAAGAATAAAACAATGAACAATGTTATGCACAAAAGTAGTCTGCAGCATGATGTTAAAAATCTTAAGGATTTATGATGCTGACAGCCTAACACCAAGATGCCATTAAAGAACGTTTTAAGACAAACAAGAGTCAGCACCAGCAGATGAACAGCCAAGATGCTACTGGCACCCTTCAGATATTTTTTTAAGCAAGTAGAACTTCAAGTACTATGTAGATCCTCTATGAGACAAACATGGAAGGCTCTGGACAAGAATCACACAGAAGAAGAGAGCACAGTTTGAAATCTGTACCAAATAAGGGAATGCACATATATCAGTGAGATCACAAAACTACTAAAGTATGCTATAAATCATGCAAGTTCTAATTCTCTTCTAATTAGAAACAGATATGATACAAATTCTAATGTTTGTGTTTTATACACACACACAAGGAGCCAGGTGTATTGGGAAAAAATTAAACATATAAGAGCATAATAACTTAAGAACTCTTTTTATTTATGACATTTTCCTTTGGTAGATATTGATCGAAACTGCATAAAGCTGAAAGGGACAGGGAACGCGAGGAAGAGATCCTGCCAAGTTAGACCCCTGGAAGGAAATCTAAGATGAAATTTCAAAGGCACAAATGTAACATTTTATACTTGGATTCAAAACATCAAATTTGTGAGGACAGGATGAATGGGAAAGGAAAGATTAAACGGAAATTTTTCAGAAAAAAAAAGGATCTGGAAATTTTGGTGGATTATAAACTTAATCTTAAATCCAAAAAGCTATTCTGATTCTGGTCTGTATTGAGACAGCTTCCAAGAATAAAGATGTTACGGTCGTGCTGTCCTCTTCCTGGTCAAAGTACATCTTGAGTATTGATTTTATATCAAGACACCAAAGTTTAGGAAGTACTTTATCTAAAAAGATAATCCAGTTGATAAAGAACTTTGAGTACAAGTCATATGAGGACTGTTTAAAAAATTAAGGATTCATGAAGAAGAGAAAATGCACAGGGACCAGAACCATATTCAAATATGTAACAGACTGTCACAGAGAAAAGACTTAGTCTCTTTGGCCCCAGAAGGTAGAAAAAGGAGCAATGAGTGGCAGTTGAAAAGAGGTAAAGACTGATGGTAAGAAAAACTTCCTAATAATAATAATCACAAGTACTCAAGAATGGAATGTGTTGCTCTAAAGTCATGGATCTACAAGCAGAATAAGGGTAACTCTTTGTTGAGCACAATGTAATGGAGATTCTTTGACTAGAAGATTAGGGAAGTATATTTTAACTCTATAATTTATCTCAAATAATGCAGTTTACAATCCATCCCTGCTTTCCCTCTCTAATCCTTGGAAATCCTCCAAAGCGGATACACCTAATGTGTCAGCATCTTCTTGTAAGAATATCAACATATTCACTATACAGTCCACCTTTCTTTCCTTATGCTTGATATATAAAAAGCCCAGCTCCTTTTCCAATTATACAGCTCTTGGATGAGCTCTTATTCCACTCATTGTATACAATTAATAGTCTATAAAGTCACATTCATAAATTATAGTTGGATATGTTGTATCAGTGTCCTTCCATATCTCTCTGTGTGGTTTATGAGTTTACTTTCTCTAAAAGGTTGTGTATTACATTATTAGCAAGCAATATTATTGGAAGAGCATCTATATTAGAAAGGTCTTTATAAAATCATTCTCTTAAGAGAAATGATCAAAAGGGACTTACAAACTATTAACAATTATGTGAAAGAATGCTACAAATTGAGGGCACAGTAGCATAGTGAATAGAGTACCAGACTTAGAGTCAGGAAGACCTGAGTTCAAATTCATACTCAGCCATTTGATACTTACTCGCTGTGTGACCCTGAACAAGTCACTTTACCATCACTGCCCCACAAAAAAAGGGAATGCTACAAATTACTTCTAATAAGAAAAGGAGAAATTAAAACACCAAGTGATAAAGCTGACAAAAGATTGTATTCAATACTGAAAAAATTGTGGAAAAAGAGGCCACTGCATTATTGACAGATCATGGGAACTTGTATACCATTCTTGAAAGAGACTCAGAATTATGTAATGATGATGTTTATCCTTCATTCTCAAACATGACCACGACAACAGAGAGGTGGTGCCACGACAAGCATTGAATTGGATTTGAGTAAGGGAGTACTATTCTAAGACAGCAGTCTCACTTTTTCCTCCACAGTCGTCTGGGTCCAATGACCAGATATAAATCAGTACAACTGGCAATAGCCCTGGATCAGTCAAAGTTAAATGACTTGCCCGAGATCACAGAGCTAGTAAATGTCAAAGTTTGACTTAGGGCAGGTGCTCTATCCTGCATCACCCAGCTGACCTAGAATTAGGAAAAGAAAATTATTATTCCAATACTAAGATAATACTTCCATATACCTTTAAGAAGATATTAACAAAAAGGCTCATATTCATTGCATTGTAAGACAATTCTGAGAAATGAGACAATTTACATGAATTTATTCAAAGTGGAGTAAGCAGAAGCAGGAAATCACATATTATATAATCTTACAACAAAATAAATATAAAAGAACAAATAACAACAACAAAAATCCAAATACTATGTAATTATAATGAACAAAATTGGTCCTAAATAAGATATAATAGAGAGTATCCCAAAAGTTTAGCAAGTATTTTAAGTGATTAAAGCTTAAAACCAACATTAAAATTTCTGGAATATGCTGAATACCTTCCAGCTTGAGCTGTAGTGGGTATGTTTGTGGAAGACTATATATATTATAAATCTGATATGTTAGTGAATTTTGATCAACTGCTTTGTTCTCCACTCTTTCTCTCTGAAAAGTTTGGATTTGAGTTCCAACATGGAAATTCCCACATTATATTTATAGAGATGAAAGTAATTATTTTGACTCAGTTTAAGAAATAAACCACTAAATCAAAATATTTCTAGGATTACTAGCATATCTTGGGAAAGCTAGCTAGAACTGATGATTTTTTTAAGATCAAAAAAGAAAGCAAATCATCAGCAGATTGGACAAATGGGAATATATAATAAACAAATAACATGTGCTAAAAACAACAGGCAAATAATGCCACAAAATTGTAATTACAGCAGCATTAAGGTCAAGATCTACTTGGCAAGAATAAAAAGAAACATGTCTTACAGAAGTCTGTTAGTTTTGTTGTTTTGGGGGGTATTTTTAAGTAAAAATATTACTGACTCCTTTTTCTATTTATTTTCTCTGGGTCTACCTCGATAGAGAGCACATGCAAAAGTAATCATGAGCAGTTTCTTTAAAAAACAAAAACCCAAGAAGTAGTAGTGAGCAGCTAGGTGATGCAGTGGATAGAGCACCAGGTTGAGTCAGGAAGATCTGCATTCAAATCTGTCCTCAAACACTTATCAGCTGTATGATCCTGGGCAAGTCACTTAATCCCTATTTACCTCAGTTCTTATCTGAAAATGGAGGGACATTGGAGAAAGAAATGGCAAACTACTCTAGTATCTTTGCAAAGAAAACTCCATGGATTTAGGAACAATTAACTAATGGAATAATACCACAAAATAGTAGTAGACATTTTAAAGTAATTTCTAATAGGTAAATAAGAAAATACATTCTATACAAAACTTTGTTTTCACATTTCCTGAAATATCACTTTCCTTCTTATGTTATACCCTAGACTTCATTAAGTAACTTTTATATTATGATGGGGAAAGGGAGAGAAGGAGCAATTCTATATCATGACAGGGAAAGGGAGAGAAGGAGCAATTCCTCTTTTCCTGCATGAAAAAGAAAAATTATTTCATTTTAACTGCTGAATCTTGTTCTTTGATAAGTGAAAAATAGAATCTTAAAGATGGAATTTCTAGGAAGATAAAACTTTACTCTAAATCAGTCTAAGACTAGACCATTAAGTGAAATAATTCATCTATAAGAAATTCTTAGATACTCAGATTAGGAATATTCAAAGTTTATTACAATAGATGTATTGTGATGAGTATTTCAATACATTAATTATCAATGGTAAGTTGCTTCAAAGATATTCTGTACAGGCATAAATTAAAAGATTTTCTATTCAAAAATAGAGACTAAAGAGTCTCTCTCAAAGCATTCAAATTTCTAATCAATTTAAAACCAATGAAGCTATTCACTTAAAATATGATCATGTTTTGTTTTGGCACTCAAAACTCAAGCCCAGAAATAAGGTCATCCAGAAAAATAAACCTTCTATACCTACACACTCCAAATCAGAGAACTGTTAAAAAGGCTGATGTTGGATACTTCCAAATTCAATGAGTATAAATGTGCAAGGAACAGAATGTTCCCTAAAACAATCAGAACTCAAACCTGATAGGGTTCCTTGGATTGTGCCCAGAAGCATGGTGCCAGTACAAAAGCACAACACAGATAATGTTCCATATAGTCAAAGTCCTTGAGCAGAAAGGTTGATAAATTCTGTACCAGTTGAAGTTTATGGGTCACAGTCAAGGATAACCCAAAATTACACGCACTGCAGTAACTTAATCTAGAAAGACAAAACAAAAACTGCATCCCTTGGGAGTTCTCTATTAGAATGCTGCAATTCTATCCCTGAAGTTTTCACAAGCATGTCTACCTGAAAAGGGAAGTTACATCCTATGGCACCTGCTGTGAGCCACAGGAGCTTTATGAGGCCATTTTTGGGGTTTCTTTAATAATTTATATATATATATATATATATATATATATATACACACACACACACACACACACACACACACACACACACATATACATACATATATATATATACACACACACAGATAGATAGATAGATAGATAGATAGATGGATGTACATATTATACATAAAACTCAGAAGATTCTATTTTGGGTCAAAGGTGGCACCAGCCCTGGAGTCAGGAGGACCTGAGTTCAAATCCAACATCAGACATTTAATAATTACCTAGAATAATGACCTTGGGCAAGTCACTTACCCCCACTGCCTTGCAAAACCAAAAAAAAAAAAAAGACTTTATTTAATGGACCAATAATCATTAATTATACAAAAAAGGTGTTTCAATCACATAAAGACTGTTTTGTAACAAGAATTTTGAGCTTAGGCAATAAATTCTCTTTATCAAAACCTTGATTAAAAGCATCTAATTAAAGTATTTAAAAACTGCTCCTTGAAAATCCCAACAGAAATAAAAAATATTCACATAAATTAACAGGTAGGCGGTGGAGTAAATAAAACAACTACTCTAGACTTACTGAAATATTTTTATGCATTATCTCACTTCATATAACCCTGTACAACAGACAAAAAGGGTATCATTGTCCCAATTTTGTAGATGATAAAACTGAGGCTCATAATTTGCCTATGATCAAATGCCTATTAGTTCACAGAAAAGAAACAAACTCGGGTTTCTTGACTCCAAGTCCTATTCTCTTCCCATTGGTACACAAGATCTACAAAAATGTTTATCAGAGATGCAGGTTGCTATCAGTGAGTAGTACTGACTCTAATGATACTAATTTAAGTTTTTCTATGGACCAGAACAAAAAGAAAAAGTAAAGACTAGTTTTACAAATTACACTGATATAGCTAGTCAAAATGCATGGATATTTGATTTAGATGATAATGAGGTATGATTTAATCTCTTACTATCATTGAATACAATAGAGATATAAAATGAACTAATATAGAGCTCTGTAGTCAGATATTGATTTATTTTGTAGCTGAACAGATTTTTAAAGAACTATTGTTTTGTAAAAATAAAATTAAGTCTCCAAAAGTTGTCTCCAAACCAAAAGAATTTGCCTCTTTTAGAAAATTTGTTACTTTCATTTTTGTATCATGATAGTTATAATAAAAATGATATGGATAAATCAAAAAAGTAAATGTTTATATAATGTTTTATTACAGTCAATCTTTTAACTATATAAATTATAATACTGAGAATTAAACAAAATTTACCTGAAATTATTTTGGATTAATCAGTGCATTGGACAAAGAGTGTAATACCAAAGTTATTCAAACATCTTTGGTCTTTTAAATAACAGGAAAAAAAAGGAAGCGTGGTTTGGGGGGTTTTGATTTTTGATAAATGTGAGGGAAACTTTTTCTCCTTGTAAATCAAGAACTTCATATATGGAAACAAAAGCTCTGAGTGATGAAAACACCAAGTTGATTCTGTGGTTTTCTAACTTTTCCTATTGCACAAAAAGCAAATCATCAGAATCAGTTAGAAGGAATGATTACTGAACAAGGAATGAAAACCTTGGTTAGTTTAGATTTATACACAACATATATTACTTGTGTCAGTGGACAGCAGCACTATTAGTGAAATGCTCTCTGAGAACCCCACGTTTCAATCTAATCTCCCCATGACTCCAGTGTTCTTGAGCTGCAGCCTAAACTACCCCAATGTAAAGTCTTTAATACCTCACCACCAGTCTTAGTTCAGGACCTTGTTCCCAAATTACCTTCAAAGTCAGGCATAAACTCTAGATCTTAAATCTATTCTACAAAAATCAGTAAGAATTTCTCCTTATTGGTTTGATGCTAGTTTTCTAACTCAGAATCCAACAAAAGTTCTCCCTTTGAATAAAATATTGATTCCTGACTAAAGTTTGAAGATAATGAACAAATTGTAGTCACCCCACCATCATCAAATATTTAATGATACTCTCATTATACTCTCAATGTCTTCAAGATTAAGTGCTTACTATGTACAAAGCACTTATCTGGCTTACTTTTCTCATTAGCCAATTTCCTCTGCCATCTCTGGCTCTGTTCGACCCACTTCTTCCCTATTTTTGGCCACAAAACTATTAAATTTAAGACCATAGCATTCAAGACTTGTCCCTACTTCACCTTCACATTTCTAATCTCCCTAAGCATTTAAAATTAGTCAACAATAGGTTTTATTTCAGTCAACAAGCACTTGAAATATGAAGTGTCAGTGATGCAAAGAAAAACAAAAACAGACCCTTGCCCACTTTTAAGGATTTCACAATCTAGTTTTTAATTCTAAGGGCAGAGGAAGGACAAAATGTAAATAAATAGTTACTTAAAAGATAAAGAATAGATGAAAGGCTGATGAAGGACACAAGTCTAAGTACCTAGGGAAATAAAGGCTTCATGCTGAAGGTGAAATTTAAGCTGCTTCTTGAAAGAAAGCAGGGGTATACATTTTTTTTTTAATTTCCATTTGTGTGCATATATCCAGACTCTGCCTAGATCAGCATTACTGGGATAAAATTAAGATTACCCTATTAACAATGCAAAAAAAATGGGAATTTTGCATTATTCATTTAACTAGGATTTGGGGAATCCTAGTTACTTGAAATAAATGATGTAATAAAGCCTCAACTAACCATAATTAAAATAACTCAAACTGTCATTTATTCACATGCCATTTTTAAAAAGAAAAGAACCAATTTACAAGAAAACAATTGATCACATTCAGTTACAGTTTCAGTTACATCTTAGGACCATACTCATTCATGTCAATCTCTTATATCTAAGAAATATAGTAAATAATAAATAAATTTCAGAAGATAATGGCACTATAAAACATTCAATAATCCAAAATTCATCTTTAGAAATATATATCTAGAGTTGGGAAGAAAGATCTCAGACACTATCTAGTTTAACCAAGTGAAAATCTGAAGACCAGAGAAATAACAAGACTACTCAAAGGGTCAAAAAAGGCAGTAAACAAGGCAGAGAAAAAATCAAAATTAGATTCTCCTAATTCTAATATCTATACTCATTCCTACCCCACTACATTGCTAAGGAAAGAGATCTGGAAGCCAAATACCATCCCTGACACTAAGTGCAATTAGACTGTTCTGGGATTTTAAATTTTCTATCTTTTAATTCCTTATTTTCCTCTTTTCATTGACATCAAGTATTTCCTATTGAATAAGGCTGGCAAGCATACCAACACATTTAAGTAAGATTTTCAACTACAATGACAAAGTTAATCTTCTACTGACCAAAAAAATAAAACTGGTCATAACACTTGATATAAAAACCCATTCATGCCCTCTCAAAGCTGATACTGTAAATAAAACATATTATATACTCTTTTGCCTTAAGAAAATGAATCCATTAACTTTTGTTTGATATGAAAATTAATTATACATATTATACAATAGTGGTTTCATGTCTTTTCATTTTTCTATCTCCTGAATACCAGACTGCCATGCGTCATTTTTCCTGTTTACTGTATCTATCTATAAATCCTCTTCCATTCTAGTTTTATGAGAATAATTTAAGAAGTCTTTTTAATACTGAAAATATACCAAGTGCTCACAAATCTGGAGTGCTTGAAATATATAAAGCATTTTCTATGTATTACTTCATTCAATCACCACCCCTTTGACAAATGAGGTTTTGTGAAGCTGAGTGATTTGCCCAATAAACAGGAGGCAAACTTAGCCCCAGGCCTTGAGACTACCAAGTCTCAACTTTCCACTTCAGCACAACTACCACTATCCAAGGGAACTCACAGGTGACTTTTGGCTTAAGATTTTTTAAAAGTTGTGGGAGGGTAAGGGAAATGTAACATGTATTTTTTTTAAAAGGCTTAATTTGATTTCACTGCTTCTTGGTGGATTAAAAAAAAACTATGCTAAAATGTCCTTTCTTTCCATTAAGAACAAAGAGAGGGAAAACATTCTCCATTATTTTTCCTTCTATTACAAGCACTGATTAAAAAAAACAACAAAACACTGCTCACTCACATTTCTATTAAAACCATTTGATCCTATATAACTGTTACTATATCTTAACTAAGAAAATGTCAGTATTTCCCACCTCTTCTAGTTTTACACTGTGATTATATTCATGTCATCCAGTCTTTGGTCCTTTATTTAAAAAGCTCTCCTATTCATACCTGTGGAGAATACTAGACAAAAAAGAGTTATTGCAAAACTACTAGGGGGAAGAAAAATTCATTTTAGCTAAATTTCACATTTTGTGAGTACTGGAGCTACTGTCTTTTTATGTAGACAAATCTTACTCACAATAGAAGCATAGCATGAAGGCTAAGCTTGTTGTGCAAGAAAAAGGGAAATAGTCATAGAACTAAGCTTTCTTTGTAAAAGTCCATAGATGTTAAGGATTATTATTAATGATTACTAATTAATTATTACATTAAGTAACTTTGAGAAATACAAAAACGCTAAATTTTTCAAGTTTACTTTAAGGTAAGAAAGGCACTGTGAAATTTACTATTTCAGATATGTTTACCTAAGTAAAAAACAAATATAAATTTCACTGGGACATTTGGCAGACTAATAAATAAATAAAAACCAGAGGCAGAAAAACAGGTCAGTAGGTGTACTACACTACCGAGATATTGAGGCCAGTTTATTTCATCTGTCTAAAGTTTCGTGTAATACACATACTCAGCTTCAAAGGTCTAATTATTTTCTTGCCTGTCAAGTAAAAGTCACAATTTGAAAATAATTATCTCTGTAAATAAACTACACAAGACTTTCACAAGGTTAAAATAATTAAGGATATGCACATACATGGGTGTGTAGATCAGCAAGGCTCAAGAATATCATATAAAATCAGAATCAAAACAAATACACAACTTATATTTCAATAAAACAAACAAAAACATAAAAATGACAAACAATTCTTATATTTTTCAGATGAATATTAAAGCAATATGTACATTTTACTTAATAATGATTCTAATTTTTTAAGAAATAAATGCAATTATTGGCAGTATGTAAAAGAAAAATCTATTCATGATTCTGTTCTTAAACATTATGTACAAAGAGAAACAAAAACCCTAATTGTTGTAACAGTTAATGGCAATAGAAACTTCTTCAATAACAAAAATCAATTTGTCTTCGTATCTTGAATCCTGAAAACTGTTAAGTGTTCATTCTAAAAATACTAGTTTCTACTCTTAACAAAGGTAAGAGGTTCACATGCTATTCAATATTTAGAAAATAGTCAAGGGAAAATAATTTCAACACTTAAGGTTACAATGACAACACTGTTCATTCTAGCTGATGCTCAGATATATTTAAAGACTGTTTAGAATGTAAGTTTTATTATAGCTGCAAGTTGAATAAGTAGATTGAATATAACTCCTTTCCAAAAACCTTTGATGTAATTTTAGAATTAGAAGATTCTCTCCAATCCATAGAATGTTTTAATTTTACCAGTTAAGAGCCATTATATTTATGTTTATATTTAAGAAAAACTATATTGTTTTAAGCACTCAAAACCTCTAATACCTGAATTCAAAGTTTTAAATCTCTCCTGACAAATTTCAGGAATGATAGAAAAAGAATAAATGAAAAAAGTTTTATTTCTGTTTCTGAAACAGAACCCTTCACCACAAATTTTTCTAAAAAAGGTAAGCTATTTACAAAGTCAAAATACTTGGCTATTTAAGTACCAAGAATCTGCCTAATAAGACAAAATTTCAAGATAAAACTAACAAACCTGGCAATGCAGGGGAAAGTTCATTGTATCCTCCAAATGAAGCATTCCGGACAAGCTTTCGGCCATCAATTCGTGGAGGAAATACAAGAGACGAAACCCCAGTACAGGAAGAAAACCTACGTCGCTGTGGACTCTCCTCTTTCATGGCTTAGAAGCTCTGTTTAAGATATATGCTCACACTGGAGTCTAGTTAGAACAGCAGGGTAGCAACGGTAGCCTTTTCCTTTTACGTTCTAGTGTAGTACAAACAAAGGACGAATACACAACAGCAAAGGAGAAGGACCAGATGACTGTCAAATCAGCAATAAACAGAGACAAGAATAGAGAGATGGATGGAAAAAGGCATTAAAGCCGTGCTGCTGCTTTTTTTCAAATTAATTGATAAACAGGAAAGGCTTCTCCCTTCTATTTCACATTTGATCACACTTTCGATTGAATTGCTGCTTGCTGCCTTAGAAACACAAAACAACAGTCATTACTTAGGGATTCAGAATACAGTAATGAAATCAATTTCTCTTCTCATTTGAAGAACTGAAGGCTTACTTCACAGTCATTATGTTTTAAATCCCCTCCCCCTTTACCCACATCTCCCTATTCTTTCCCTAAGAAGCTTTTTTCTACAGCAAATATAAAAACAGAACATGGTTTGTATTTTAACAGATACTTCTAGAGGTATATCTAATCCACCTTTTGTTTCAACCATAATTAAAAATTCATAAGGAAAGCTATTCTCTTAAGTACCATGTTCCAAAGACATCATCAACAGAAGCAGTGAACATTTAGTTTCAGCTTTAACAGAGATAAAAATGTGAATGGCAATGTTAATACTATTGAATCAATTAGAGATTAAAATGACCTTACTATAAGATTGCACTTCATAAGAAAGGCTCCCTTAGAAACAGATTTTACTGAGATATAAACTAAAATTCTTCAATGTATCAAAACATTTAGCATAAAATCAACTACCACTGCCTTTTATTTAAAACTCTCTATACATTTGCTTTTTTAGAGCTGCTTTCCTAATAAAACTACAAAACTATATTATATTTTGAACTGGTTAATGGGATGCCTTATCAGTTACTCTGCTAGTAAAGCAAATAGGAAATCGATGTTTACTAGCAATCTAAGGCAAAACCTATTTTGACAGCTTCCCAAATAACTTTAACTGTCAAAGAAACTACCTAACTATCCAAAATCTGATAATTATACCTTAGCTAACCTTAGCTTTAGACAAGTATTCTGCACCTATTTACACCCTTTTGTTTGATCTGATTACAAGTCCTCCCACCTGATAATTAGCACCCAGAGAGCAGACAGCAGCTCATTCAGCAACTATCACTTGTCAAGGTTTTTCTAGTCCTCCCTCAAAATGAAGAGTCCTTCCCTGCTGTGCATAAACTTTACTGCTATCTACTTTATCTTAAAAGACAACAGAATTCCCATAAAACTTTCTAGCACTATGGTCCCCCTTTGGCAGTTTGGTGAAACCTATGAACCTCCTCAAAACAATGTTTTTATATTTTTAATATAAAATGTATAGGACTGCAAAAGAAAACAATATTGAAATACACTTGACAAAATATTGAGTCAAGAACTGCTGAAACAAAACATTAATGACAACTAGAATGCTATACATTGAAGGGAGTGGGGTAGAGATGGGAGGGATAAGAGGAGGACTGGGAGAATGAAGGAATTCACTCTTACTATAGCAATCTAATAACTTCTAACTTACAAAAAGCAGGGAAGATAACTAAGATAAAAAATTCTAAATAGTTTCTCTAGTTGGTACCTTGGGGGGGGGGGGTTGATATCATAAATTTATTTCTGGCCCCGCATAAGGAGAGAAGTCAGACAGTCTTCTACTTAACAGCAGACAAAAACAATACCTACTACAAAACACAATGATAATTTCACAATGGTTTAAAGCATAATGGGTAGAAAATATAAGGCCAATGAGAGATACACTAAAAAACAGAATGGAGGAATTAAAAGTCAATACCTACATGAGACAAATAGTAAAGTCAAGAGATTGGAAAAAAACAGAATAAGACACAAAGTCTCTACTATCAAAAGAATTGACTTAAAAAACAGGTTAAGGATAGATAGAAAACTACCCCAAATCTATTAAAACTAGAGGGTATGCGAGGTATAAAATGGATATTTTGATTATATTACATTAAAAAGTTCTTATACAAATAAAACCAAAGTAAAGCCAAGATTAGAAGGAAAGTAGAAAACTGAGATTTTCATAGACAGTCTTAGATAAAGGACTCATTTCTCAAAAATATAAAGATTTTTGTCAAATTCATTAGAATATGTCATTCCTCAAATGACAAATGGTCAAAGGATATGCAGGTAATTTTTCAATGATGAAATCAAAAATGTACAGAGGCAGCTAGGCAGCACAGTGGATAAGAACACCAGCCCTGGAGTCAGGAGGACCTGAGTTCAAATCCAACCTCAGACACTTAATAATGACCTAGCTGTATATTAGGCAAGTCACTTAACCCTACTGCCTTGCAAAAAAAAAAAAAAAACCCACCTATACAGTTACATTTAAAAAAATGCTCTAAATCGGGGCTGTTCAACCTTATTTTTTAAAGTTTTTATTGAAACAATAGACAATATATTTTGATTTGCCATTTTAGTGAGAGCTCTGCAGTAGCTCAGCTTTGTTTACTAAAGTATTTAGTAAACCTACATGGGGCTGCATTTTGGACAGCTCTGTTCTAAATCCTAAATTCCTTTTTTTTTTTTTTTTTTTAGATTTTTGCAAGGCAAACGGGGTTAAGTGGCTTGCCCAAGGCCACACAGCTAGGTCATTATTAAGTGTCTGAGACCGGATTTGAACCCAGGTACTCCTGACTCCAAGGCTGGTGCTTTATCCACTGCGCCACCTAGCTGCCCCTAGCCCTGTTCTAAATCATTGTTGACAAGAGAAATGTCAAGTAAAACAGCTTTGGAAAATCTTACAAATATCAGATTGGTTAAATATTGGATGTCTGTCAATTGGCATTTCACTTGACACATTGTAAAATATGACTGTGATAGAAAACTATTGCTTATAAGAAATGATGAGCTTAAGAAAAACAGTACTGATGAAGATGTTATCCACCTCCAGAGAAAGAACTTATAAATTGAAAGTATGTCCAGAACAGTTTAACACACACACACACACACACACACACACACACACACACATATATATACATAGGCGTATACACATTAATCTATATACATACATCTATACATATGTTTACATAGTACATGTGTATATATTTGTTATTTAATTGTAGCTCTGGGGCAAGATGAAGAGGCAGAAAATTTAAAAAGAATATAATAGAGAACAAAAGAAAACTTAGAAAAAAGCACAGAAAAAGCTGATAACTATAAAAAATGGGTAATATTATTGAATAATTTTTTAAAAAGTTAATAGGCTGAAATATAAATCGATGATTTTATATTGAATGCTCTCTGTTCTGTAATGTACATAGAAATACTTTTTTCCTCATTTTTTTATCTAAGTTTAAACTGAATATTTTTTTAAAAGAGGAAAAAAAATCAAAGGGTAAAGTAGAAATTGAGAATCTAGCAGTCACTTCCTGAGAGAAAGTCTAGAAAATCAAAGACAAAATCTAGAATTTCAGTCACAAAAAGAATAAGACAAAGAAACAGAAAGAAACAATCCAAGTTCCAAGGAAACACAAGATTAAATTGCAATTAGCATAAATTACCAAAAAAACTTAAAATATTCCAAAACAGAGATTTAAGAAGGCTTAGAATGAAGAAATAATTCATTTTGCAAAACTGAATGTAATCCTAGAGGGTATACAAAGGATCTATACAGAATAGAGAACTTTCAAGTATCCTCAAAGAAAAGGGAAAAAGCTGGGTAGAATCACTGAAATACAAAATCAGGAGACAAGAAAAAAATGTAAAAAAATCTGAGCCATAAGAATGGGTCAGATGCTTATATCTTAACACGAGGAGGAAACAAATGTTCCCTTCAAAATGCCACTGGCTTTTCGGAAAGCAAAGGTAATGAAATTTCAAGGTTCTATTTTGCCACAGAGTAATACTTAATGACAAACATATATATATATATATATATGTATGTATATGTATGTATGTATGTATGTATATATAAAGTTTACTCAAAAAAGTTTACCTGGTAATTTTTCTAACTTAAGATTTTCTTTCCTAAATGTAGAATTTAAACATTTTTGAACATCCTTTTATAATTCTAGGAAAAACTTCTGGATTAAGATTCTGATTTCCTGTTATGCTCAAAATATAATATATTTGGAAGTAAGATATTTATAAAGATCCTAAGTCGAAACCGTTTCCCAAATCTAAGAGGTAGATTTACAACATTAAAGAAAATTTTGTACAATATACATAAATGACAAAGTCACAATGTAATTTTTTTCTGTAATATAGTAGTAAGTACACCATGGCAACTAATGTTGTTTCAAGTTTAAGCAAGCAGTAAGCAAAGCTTCTTTCTGTATCACCCTGTCAAGTCAAAGCACCATATTTCAGAAATATAGAGCTAGAAGTAGAATATAGAATACAGAACCTAGAATACAATTCAAATCCCTCATTTTACAGATGAGAACTGAGGTACCACTTAGTGAATTTCCCAAGGTCAAGTCAAAGCACCATATTTCAGAAATATAGAGCTAGAAGTAGAATATAGAACCTAGAATACAATTCAAATCCCTCATTTTACAGATGAGAACTGAGGTACCACTTAGTGAATTTCCCAAGGTCACTCACTCACTGTCAAAAGTCAATATCTTACTTTTAGTTATGAGTATTATAAATGAAAACAAATGAATAACTGGCCATTTCTGTCTTTGCCAAACTAGAAAGTATCATAAAATTATTTTTAATATATTATAAAATGTTGCAAGGTGACCTGGTGGATCCTCCTTATCAGAAAGATAAGAGTTCAAATCCAGCTTCAGACACAAACCTGATGTGTCAGATCACTGGATAGATCACTTAACCTCTTCAGCCTCAGTTTCTTCATCTATAAAATGGACATTATAATGGCACCTACCTCAGAGGGCTATTTTAAGAACCAAATTAGATAATAAATGTTAAGTTCTATATAAGTTTTCCCCATTTCCCCTTTATTTTCAATGTCTTTAGCTAATCTACATTTTCCATAGTGGTTTCCATGCTATCTCCCTCATTAGGGAGCAGGATCTGTCTATTGCCTTTTTTATGTTCTCTGAGCTTCAATAGATTGATTGACTGACAAGTCTTACAGAATTATCTTAATGCTAACTATCCTCATCCCATCAACACTCCTGCCACCATCATGGGCCTTCTTATTGCCATTCTTAATCAGGGAGCATTTCCCAAATCCTGTCCCTGCTTGCAGATACTGAGCAAGGTCCTTCAGACCTCAAGGAGCTTCCATTCTCAGGACTTGTCCTCTAATTCAGGACCTCATCAGCTTTCATCTGTACTAGAAGAACAAACTCCTATGAGGCCCAGTTGCCTCTAAACCAGACTGCAAGTACCACAGCCAGTCTAATCTTCTTGCACAGTCTAGTCGTAAGACTATAAAACTTTTAACTGGCTCTGGGCAGAACCAGCCAACCAGGGAAGAGGGTCCTTCCAGGGTGAGAAATTCAGATGATAAGAGCTTGGAGGGGGCCAAAGTTTTCAGCACCTAAGAAAGCAAATCTGGAGAGTCAGGAGTAAAGCTTGGAGTAAAATGAAAACTAACTGGGGAATCGAAAACAGGTGGGATCCTACTTTCAAGTCACAAAGACGGGCCAAGGTGTGGCTTCCTTTGCTCTGGTTTTGTTGGCTTTAAAAAAAAAAAAGAAAACAAAGCAAGGGGTACAGGCATATATTAGTAAAGATATAACAGAAAGGGAGGAACTTATTATTTGATACAAGCAGGATACTGGAGAAAAATGATTTACAAACATAGAGGAAGGGGTGGAAAGAACAAAAAAATAGAACAAACTAACATTCAGAAAAATCAAACTGGAAATCAAAACAGTAAAACACTCAGGTACATAGGTGCACACTCACAGATGCAAATATATACACATACTGATTTGATAAAATTAGGAGTTCATTTTTAAGAACCTAAGATTATTTTTAGATACTCTAAGTATTTTAGACTACAGATAGTTCCTTGAGGGTAAGAAAGGTCTTGTGTGTGGGTGGGTGTGTCTTCCACCAACATATTACTCTTACTTTTATGTAGCAACTGAAAGAGCCAGAATTGATTATAAAGTAATTACACATTCTGGCCAGTCCTCTTAACAACACTGCAGCTTCCATACCAAACGTGTTAAATGAGATGCAGACATAAGAGAATCCACATTCTAAATGTACAATCTAGCACTGAAAAAAAGGTTAAAAATCATTTAAGTATACAATTTGAAGGAGGAAGAAAGTCAAACTACAAAGATGATTAAATCAATCACAAAACTGATAATCAAGTATTTATAGAGCAATGACTAAGCACAGGGCTTTAAGATAAACACCTCTTTATAAAATATTCTGCACTAAAAGGAGGTGGGAGGGATTACGTTGACCCAGCAACAGCAAAACAAGTCTCCTTACAGTGCACATAGCTCATAAAATAAGAAAACCATTCTCTATCTCTGGCAGTGCAGGCTAAGTAAACAAGTCTATTAAATAATTTATAAAAGAACATAGAAATTAAGAAGGAAGACAGTGACCTTTGCTCCACAATAGAAATCTGTACAAAATGGTTCTTCATCCACTCCCATCCCTTTGAAAAGAGGAGAGGCATGGAAGCTGCTTAAGCTAAAGTATATTTAAGTCTCACTGATGATAACACAGTATGATAGTTGTAAAACACAATCTTATTATCCTAGAGTTACAAGTTACACATTACCAACATTAAATGTGATCAATATAAATGCTTTTCATAACACAAAAAACAAAAGCCAACAATTTTCAAGCATATCAAAAATATTTTACTAAATAATATTTAAAGAAAAGTTAAGTATTCTTCTATATTTTAAGTTCCCTCCCAACACACACACACACACACACACACACACACACACACACACACACACAATATACCAGAAGTACAATACTCAACTAAAAATATTAGGAAAATTAATTACCTTTGTGGAACACCTTACATTTACAGAACTTTTTTAAAATTTGTAAAGCATTTTCAAACATTATGACATTTAACTTCAAAATCCAAAGACTTTTTGACAGCTAAGATAACCAAAATCCAGATGACTATTTTAGAGCAAAGTCAGATTGAATTAAATTCAATCTAAACATCTCAAAAGAGAATTAACTCAGAATCCTAGTTAGGTATTATTTCCCAAGGCAATACAGACAAGGGGGTAGAGTTCCTTTTCCTACTACTTCCAAGTCACTAGTAGTAGATGCTTTGACTTGACTTCTCTAGCAAGGTAGGAACACTAAAAATGAGGACATATTAGCCATTTGGAAACTGACTAAAATGTCCTAAAAAATAGACAGAAATTGTCCATAAATCAAAGTTTTAATTTACAAAATGAAAAGTCATACATGAGTCAATAAAGACAAATAAGGCTTTTATGAATTGTTGAAGAACTGAAATAGCAAAATCAAGAAAACAATACAAAGAGAATAATTACAATAGTGTAAACTGGAAAGAACAAAAAAATGAAAATGAATGAATGTTGATTCATAATTATGATAAACTTGACCCTTTAAAGGAAAATAAAAATGCACCTTCTCTGTAGAGAACTACAATGAGGGTAGAATAGAATACCAATAAAACAAGATCATAAATCTAGAACTGGAATGGAAGAGACTTCAAGGTCGTAAAGCCAACCCCTTCAATTAATAGAAAAAAAAACTTAAGCCCAGAGCTATTAAGGTGGGATTTAAACACTGTTCTCCTGATTCCATAGGAATGTAATTTTTTAAAGTTTCCAAATTTACTTGAGGAGGAAGCTTAAACTATAATGGCTAAAATTAGTGCATGTGTTCAATTTTTCAGTACCATGGCCAGTCTATCCCACTCTAAAGTCCTGGGAAATGAAAATTTAGGAAGTAAGGAATGGAATAAGAGACTCTGAGGAAAAAGATAAGCAAAAAGATAAAGAACTCTTGAGGAAAGAATACTATAAGGATTTATTGGCAACTGGAAGGCCTCCTATTTCTGTTAATCATCAGCAAACTTCGTTCCCTGGTTATCCCCTTTCTTTTTCTTTCATAGCTGAAATGCACTCCCTCCTTCTCTGCATACTTAGAATTCTCAGCTTACTTTAAAGCAGAACTCAGATATCACCTACAACTAGGTCTTTCTTGACAATCTTCCCTTTCCTAGAATCATTCATATTCTCTCCTTCTTAAGTATTATTTTCAAATTAGTTATTGTGATCACAATTTGTATCCAGTACAATATATTTTCTGAGCACAGGGATTATTGCTTATTTCTGTATCTAAGTGTCCAGCAAAATGCCTTGAGCACAGAAAGAACTTGAAAAATAAGGATAAAGGTAGGAGTGACTTTTATGCTATGGATCCTGAGAATGTATGAATGCTTCTAAACTAGAGTTTTTTCCCTGTTTATGAAGTATACAGTGTAAGGACTTTGTTTTTACTGCTAATAACAAGAGGGAAATGAGAGTAGGGGGAGCAGGGGTCCAGCTACCTCATGCCTCTGAACTGATAAACTTCATGATCCATTTCTAATTCTAACATCTTGGGGTCCTGATCCTTTTCAAATTACCATTAACATTCGTATTTATTTGACAGGGATCTCAATTTCAATTGCTTAAAAAACTAAATTTTATTCAAGCTATTACCTACTAAAAATTCCCTGCCCAAAAAGTCTTGGAGATAACCTCCTTTTATGAAGAAACAATGGGAGCTCTTTGGTTGGTTTATATCTGTATTTCACTGTATGAACTATCTTTTGTTCCTGCCTTAGTAAAAGGGTTTTCCTAACTTTATATCTTTCCTTTACCCCCCATCATATACCTGCTTTTACATTACTCTGTATTTTTTGTTATTTTATTAATGAGTTAAGGCAAAAAAAGTGTAAAACTTAAAATTTAGGGTTAAAATAAAATGACAGAAAACGTAAGTTAGATAAAGTTTATAGCTTTACAATAGCTAAGACATTTTTAATACATATGTCTTATATACATAAATGTTACCTTGATCAATTAATTCTCATGCTCAATTACAACCAAGACTACTAATCTCCAAGGTACCAAGTTATAGTACAGGCTAAATATGGTTTTGTTGGTTTCACTATTGATTCTTAAGTTTTATCAGGTAATTTTCTTTTGCTGTTCAATGAGAATTTCCAAAGTTAATAAAAGGAATTAACAAACAATTTAAAAATTAAAATAACTGACTTTAAAAAAAGCAATTTTAAAAATGTTAATGTATTAAAAATTCAAACTTTAAAAAGGAACATTTTAAAATCTATTTTAATACATGTGAAAGAAAAAACTTTAAAAACTTTAAGTTTATCATACACACAAAAAAAAAACAAATCTTTTAAGGAATAAAAGTTTAATACTTATTTATATGCCAGTAGCATTATTCACAACTAATTTTTAAAAAATTCAATGTGATTGATTTTGTGTATATCTTACCTAAGACAGAAGAATTACTTCGGTTCATGAAGAAAAGTGATTTCTTGTTTTGGTTTTGTCTAATGTTGAAGCTAATGAATGTGCTCTGTATATTTCACCTCATGTTTTAGAGGTAATGTTTAACGTTGTCACTCTAGGGATTTGGCATAACACCTTCAGTCATGTAGGCTTTGTTTCAATGATAGTCACCTTTAATTCTGCAATTGTTTTTTCTACTTTGAAAACAGATCCCAAACAATCCTTTTTACAATTTCATCAAGAATGTCAATGAATATCAATGAATGGGGCAGAGGGGGTAGGAGGAAGATGGAGAGGAGAAACACAAATAATCGATTTTATGCAGACATGAAGAAAAGTACAACCACCTGAGATAAGATCTAATTATTATTCACAAGGGATAATGTATGAAACTATAGCTCAGCTTCATTTTAAAAACAACTAAAGAATCATATTACTGAGTTGTGAAAGTTGGATAAAAAGAATATTTTGTGCTATTTTAACCCACATAGCCAAAAAACAGTACTTAGAAAAAAAGCTTACATTCGAAATAAAAGCAATGCACTACAATTTTCTCCTATCAAAAGAAAAATAAAGGACAGCAGAAGTATTATCTACAATATTTTGACAATGATGACAAACATAATGTGTATTGAACACTCTCTAAAAGCTGAGCAGTAATTTAATCCAAAGATTCTGAATCATTTTTGTAGCAACAAATCCTGTAAGTAGTCTAGGCAAGTCTATCTAGCCTTTTTCAGATAATAATGCTTTTAAGTGTATAAAATGCACTGGATCAGAAAGGAAACCAATTATATTGAAAAGAAATATTTTCCCCCCCATCCATGTCCATGATCTCCTAAATCTATCCACAGACTTAAGAGGTATTGTTTCAAGGATGGGTGGGAAAAGAAGGGAGAAGTTAACAAGTTATTTGTCTTCTCTTGGCGAAGCATTCAAAATATGGTAGACTCAGATAACTAAGATGTAAAAGGAATAACATCTTAGTTAAGATAGTAATAATAGTCAAGAAAGTATTAAACCATATTTAGAGCTTAAAGAATGAAGAATAGGAATCTATCCAGTAAAAGCAAAATATGTATGTAAGTGACTAATCCTACACTTCAATCTTTTCCATTGAGTTTATACATCCAATAAGATTATATGATTGATACTCTCTTAAAAAAAGGTAAGAATGGCAAAAGCAGACCATATTCTGGAGTAAAATTAAACAAAATTTTTAAGAATGGACAGTTATGTGGAATCCATTATCAAAAAATGTTCAGAAAGACCACCTGGAGGACATAACACAGGAATGATGAAAATTCCTAAGTATTAATAAAACATATGTATGGGTTACAAAAAAAAAGTAATTGATATTATAATTCCCTCCATGAAACACCATGATTCAGTCATCATCAGTCACACTCAGATAACATATTTTTTCTGTTGGTTCCCTGTCTCTCATTTATTACATGGTCACTCTGTGTAAGATACAGTTTTGGACATCAGAAGTTTATATAGAGATGAATACAAATGTGCTGATTCAAAAGAGGTTAAGATAGTTTCCATTTACAAAGGATCTTAAGGCTAGCAAAACTCTTCAGATGCATTATATCACTTCACAAATGTAGAAAGGTAGTATACAATAGTAGAAAGGGAGTACTATTATTCCCATTTTACATATGAGCAAACTGAGACTCAGAAATCAGGTAATTTGCCCACGGTCACATAGCTGGACTTGAATGTAGGATATCTTGACTGAATATACAATACTCTTCACTCTGCCAGGTTAGAATATGAAATGAGAGTTTTCCTCTAATTTGGAAATAAAATATACACAAATAAACTAAAATAGAAAAATATTATTATCTATATCTACAATAATTTGTATTTAAAAAGGACATGAGGTTTGATATATAGAAGTGGAACTAAGGGTAAAGAAGGCAGGGTGCAAATAGATCTCACCCTGGACTCCTGATTTATCCAGTGTTTTCACATTCACCATTTAGTCTCAAACATTATTTAAGGTCATTATTTATTATTTATTTTTATTGGACCATCCAGTTCTGTTGAACCATAGATAAACCACTGTACTTAACACCTGAGGAAGGAAGTTCAAGTATCAGTGCTATCTATCCACCCAGGCCAAGTTCATCCACTAGTTGGAATTATGGGTACAAAAATATGAATCCGTCATCACATTTATGTCTGTTACAGTCATATGCAAAATATTAATATCTACAACTTTGTTATTATGTAGAAAGGAAGGCATATTTGTGAGAATACACATCACCCACAGCTGACAGTTTATATCAGAAACACTTTCTCATCTTGAGAATGGCAGTATTTGCTTAATTGCATCCTTCTAAGAGGCAGCACATGTGATAAACAGAGCACAAGAACTGGAATTAGAAAAAGTGATTAGGTTCAAATCCAGCCTCAAATATCTATTAACTATGTGCCTCTGAGTAAGCAACAAACTTAGAAAACAGGCATCACACTAGAATCTATTTCCCAGGATTATTGTGAGGATCAAGAGAGTGTATATAAATATAAGAACTGAAAAATAAAAGAATTATACAAATTGGAGTTACAATAATTATTACTGTTGGTATTCCTCCAAATGACAAATAGGTGAGACTATTATGTACAAAATCTATAATCTCTAAACCAAATCTGTTTGCTTTGTTGGAAGAAACACTGAATTTGGAAAGGAACTGGGTTCAAATCCTGACTTGGTTCCCTATTGACCATGTGAACTCATATCAATCACTTCATTTCTTTAGCCTTCAAACTCCTCACCTAGCATTGAATCCTATGAGTCTAATAAGCCAAACTGAAATTATGGGAAACTATAACTCTCCACTTCTTTTTTCAAAAATTGTCAAAGAAAAAAATGAATTACTATTTTTGCAAATAAAAATAATAGCTGATACATATAGCAATATGAAGTTTGTGCAGAACCTTAAAAACAATGTCTTATTTGATCCCAACAAGAACCATGAGATGTAAGTGCTATTATTAGCCACATTTTTTTTTAGAAAATTATAACTATGAGAGTATAAATGACTTGGTCATGATCAGAAAGCCAGATCTTCCCAGCAATTCAATACATTATCTATTATGCCCTACTCTATTACCATGAAAGTATGAACAGATCTATCTTTGAAAAAATCCATATCATAGGAAATGGGAAAAATAATATAAGACTAAAGAAGGACTAGTGTTGTCTCAGTTTTCAAAAAAGGGAAATGAATAGAAACTTCAAACCATAGACCAGTCAACTTAACCTGATTTCCTGGGAAAATTTTCAACATAATCATCAAAGAAATACTGTGAAATATTTTTAAAAAGGAAGCAATCATCTGTCTAGTTTTATCAGAAACAAACATTACCATACTAAGTTCATTTCCTTATTTTGACAGGATTACTAAACTAGTAAAAGATAGAAATGCTGTAGATATAGTTTACCTTTTTCTTTTTTAGCAAAATATCTTATACTATTTTGTAGAGAAGATGAAGAAATATGGACTAGACAATAATACATGTATCAAGAACTGATTGGATAGCCATCAAAGGGGAAGGAGGCTTTTAGAGTAACACTAAATCTGTCCTGGGTTCTACGCTATTAGATATGTTTTATCAGCCTATATCAGATTGCTTTCTGTTGGGGGGGAGAGAAAAAATGTAAAACTCAAACCCTTGCCCAAAAATTATTTAAAAGACAAATAAAATATTTACAGATTGAAAAAAATCCAATCAAGTTCCCATATGAGAGCTAGAAACAAGAATTACCTATTTCAAATTAGTTCTGAAAACAAGAAAGATAATTTTATATGTCAAAATGTATATTTTTAAAACTTCATTTTTAATATGCTTAGGCTTTTCTCTCTCCTTTCTTACTAGTCAACCATACCTAAAATATACCCATTATATTGAAACATATTGAACATCTTAGGTTTTCAGAAATTTAGTTTAAAACTATAAAGATTTATTCTAATTTGGTTTATGGTTCTGAATAAATTTTCCTAGGCTGAATAATAGAAAAATTCTAATTTCTCAAGTTTATAAGAAGGATTCCATATTCTAAAGATTTAAGCATAAATTCTAAAGAAACCTACATTTAAACAATTCAGTGTTACAGCACTTAAACATAAATTATGCTAGAAATAACATCAAATTCCTGTTTTGATGTTTTTGGAGGTTTTTTAGAGTGGTCTCACAACAAAAGAGCTAATTGTAGGAATGGATAGTATTTAAAAGGCAGAAACATAATCTGGGGTGAGTTAACAGTATGATTACAGGCAAAACCCTGGAAATGAGTAAGAACTGGAGAGCAATGATGAAACTTAGAGGAGGACTGGGATTTACACTGTCAAGGGAGAGCCACTGGAAAATTCTGAGCAGTAAATTACAAAATAGAATTGGTCCTATTTATGAGTAACAACAATAAGGATGTTGATAGGGTGTTACTAAATTAATAGATGACAGATTAAAGAAAAACCAAAATCCTAGAAGGGAGAGCTAATTTGAATGTTAGGAGAAAGCAAAAAATCTTGAAAGTCAATGGTGCTGGCTAGTCTAATAAGGAAAAAAAGGAAATAGATAAATATAAACTTGAATTAGGGAAGGAGAAGAACAAAAATCAACTTTACAAGTACAAAATGAATAAAATGTAGTTTTAGAGTAATAGCTAAGGGGAAAGTTATAAATAAGTGAGAGGACCAAATGGTCAACAGTGTGATAGAGGGTAGCCAAAAACACTAATTCAATCTCATGATGTTCAGGTTACAGAGATTAAAAACCACACTGTATTCTGCCTGGTTAGACATCTAGAGTAAATTCTCTGTGCTTTATTTAAGAAAGCTAGAGAACATCCAGAGGCACATGACCAGGACAACAAAGGGTTTTGAGATCATAAAATATAAGTAATGCTTGAAGGAACTAGCTTGTCAATTAAAAAAGTGGAAGGCTATACCTCTGCTCATGATAGGCTATCCTAATAAGAGTTCCTCAAGCATCTTCAAGCACAGATTGCTACTTGTCAAAGATGATATAAAGGGAATTTGTATTCAGATATGATCTCGACTAGACAATCCTAAGAGATTTTTACCTATTAAGATTTCATGATGCTTTTGAAAAGTACAGCAACAAAGCAGATAGGACTGAAATCTAGGAAACAGGTTAACAATTCTATATAAGCATAGGAAAATAAGATACTGGATGAGTATATGAAATGATGAATTTGAGAGAATTTAAAATGGTTATAGAGAAAAATCCTGGTAATTGACTAAATTTAACAGATGAAAAACAGGACTAAAAAAAGATTATTTTAAGATTTATGACTGGGTGACTGAGAAAATAAAATACTGGAAGACTAGGCTAGAGAAGTAGTCGAAGGATGGATGGTGGATTCAAATATTGAACAAGTTGAATTTAAGCTAAAATGAGCATTTGACAAATGAAAGACAGGAAGCCAACTTGTAGCAGAGAAGTCAGGTCTAAAAATGTAGATCTCAGACTATCAAAGTGGATATCAGATTTCTCTCATCACGTTCAATGTGGATCAATGTATACCATAGAAACAATGTAAAGATTGGCAAATTGTCTTCCGGGGGGGGGGGGGGGGGGAGAGACTAGGGGGAAAATTGCAAAATTCAAAATAAATAAAATCTTAAAAAAAACCCCACAAAGTATATATCAGAGTATTAATTCACCATGGAGGGGGGGCAGCTAGGTGGTGCAGTGGATAGAGCACAAACCCTGGAGTCAGGAGGACCTGAGTTCAAATCTTGCCTCAGACACTTAATTACCTAGTTGTATGACCTTGGGCAAGTCACTTAACCCCATTTCCTGGCAGGGAGCCAATGTTTGGAATTAGAGAATGCTCACAAGTAAGCAATGAAAAAACTGAAAAGGAGCAAGTAAAATATGGAATGAACATGGAGGTAGGAAATTAATACATTAGCATTTTTCTAGGCATCCTTATTTAAACCTAAAAGCTATCTTTTTTTTTCAAAAGTTATCTATAGAAAAGGAGAAGAAAATAGCAAATAACTGCCCCCATCTTTGCTAAGAAAATCCTAAATAGGGTCATGAAGAGTCAGACCACAACTGAAACAATGAAACAACAAAAGTTATAGAAAACTTTCAGTAATGAAGACTACTGCTTATATCTCTTCCAACAAATTAGCTGAGGCTGAAATATCAATTTATTAAATTAATACCTACATCTGATATAACTTAACCTTATTAATAGACTAGTCTTCTATTTGTACTTAGACATACTCCTCTTTCTAATGAGAATAAGATTTAAAAATAATACACAGAACAATTTTGTTAATTAAACAGAAGGCAATCTAATACTATTTTTTTTAGTTATCAACCATTTTCACATGTTAAAGAGATAAACAGGAGCAGCTAGGTAGCACAGTGAATAGAGCACCCACCCTAGAGTCAGGTTCACCTGAGTTCAAATCCATCATCAGAAACTTATACATACTTACCAGCTGAGTGACCTTGGGCATGTCACTTAACCTCACTGACTTGCAAAAAAACCCCAAAAATAATAAATAAAAATAAAAAAAGAGATAGACAGTTTTCAATAAAAGCCACAAATTTCTAACAACACACAAGAAAAAGCTAAGAACAATTCAAAGCCCCCAAAAATATTTTAAAATATACTTGAAAATTTTTAAAATTATGACACAAAATTTTCTATTTAGTTGCAAGATGTTCATTAGTTATATAACCGCAGTTACCAATGTTACTCCATCACCTGCTAATCACTTCAGTTTCTACTACTAAAGTATATCACTGCATTAACAAAGCAGAAGCATTTCTTAAATTTCTGAAAGGAATCACTCGAATTCCTAAGGAAAAAAAGTACTTCACCATGAGTCCTCGGAAATTGTCTTGGATCATTGTATTGATCAAAGCAACCAAGTCTTTCACAGTTGATCATTATGACCACATTGTTTCTATTGTGCAAAATGATCTTTCAGTTCTTCTCACTTCTCTTTGTATCAATTCACATTATGAGTATTCCCCTGATTTCAAATTCTTAGCCACCTCAAAAATTTAATTTTTTTATAGATCCAAGAAAACTGACAAAAAATTGCTATCAGTGTGCTTAATCAAAATTAACATAAAATTGAAATCTAATAAATAATAGAAGTATATTAAACTTTTAAAAAACTAAAGAAGTTAAAAACCTACTGCATTTAAAATTATTTAATTTATAAAGTTTCAAAATTAGGTAACATCTAAAAACACTACTTTTTAAAAAAACACTATAACTGAAAATTCCATATAGACTGCAAGGCTGTCCTGAAGGAGCCACTAGAGGATGCTCAAGTACTGGACAAGCTGTGTATTTTAACCAAATGAGATTTTTCTCTCGAATGTCTTGTTAGTGGAATGTTAAAAGACCAATGTTAATAGGCCACTGGAGATGCAATAGTCCTCAAAATTTATTTGAGAAAATAAGCCTAGACTACATCATAGCAATAATAATAATAAATATTTCTAGAGTGCCTTCTCTGGGCTAGGCACTATGGTAAGTCTTTACAATATGCAGAGTTTTATAGCCCTTTGGAAAAGTTGTAAATTATTTTTTCAAAATCATTGAACCTGTTCACCACTCTACCAATAGTTCTTTAGTGTACCTATTTCCTTTCATCTTCTTCCAGAGTTAGTCATTTCCAATAAATGTAAGATAGTTGCATTTCTGTAATCAATAATGAGAGCACATTTTCAAATGACAATTAGATAAGCTTTGATTTCTTCTTCTGAAATGTGCCTGTTCTTATCTTTTGGTCCTTATATAAATCTGACCCAATTCTTTATATATTTGAGAAATTTGCTGTAAAAATTTTTGATATAATTTGCCTACAGCAAGTTTTAGCAAAATGTCATTTCCCTGATTATCTCTATTAATAAGGTCTATTTTTAATTTTTCCTTAGTCTGAGATCATGATTGTTACCCATGACTTATTTATATCAGCTGAAGCATATTCAATTCTGCTACAGTCCTTTAGTTTAATATTGTATGTAGCTTTCTGTTTCAAATGAGTCTTGTAAACAACATATTGCTGAAACCTGGTTTCTATTTCATTCTGCTATTCCCCCAAAGGTGAGCTCATCCCATTCACATTCCCATTTATGATTATTGTCTATTTTTCCTCCATTACATTTTCTTCTGTTTGTTCTTCTCTATTTTTATCCAGTGTCTCAAAGGTCTATTTTATTTCTCACCACAACCTCCCTTAATCCATCTTTCTTCTCCCTCTCCCTCTCCCTCTCTATCTATCTCTCGCCCCTTCCCCTCCTATCGGGTAAGATAGATTTGTATATACACACATTCTTGATCCTGTTTGAACCAATTCTGATGAGAGTGAATCTCAAGCATTGTCTCCTAACCTCCTTTTCCCTTCCCCATTGTACAGGTTCTTCCTTATGCCAGCCTTTTTTACACAAGAAAGTTCTCCCTTTCTATATGTCTGCTCTCCCATCTTCCAGTGCACACCTCTTTGGAGATCATTCCAACACAATCAAGTCATAAACATGTCCTCTATGTAAACCTCTTTTATCTGTTCAAATAATGATAAAGCCCTTAGTAGTTAATATGAACTATCTTCCCACATAGGAATGTCAACAGCTTAACAATCATTGAATCCCTTATGATTTCTCTTTCATATTTACCTTTTTTATATTCTTCTCGAGTCTTATATCTGAAAACGAGACTTTTTCTATTAGTGTTAATATTGTCATAAGGAATGCTTGAAATTATTTCATTAATTATCCATTTTTCCCTTCAAATTTTTTTTAATTTTTATTCCCTTTCAAAAATTATATTCAACTTTGCTAAGTAGGTTGTTCTTGATTGTAATCCCAGATCCTTTTTACCTTCTGAAATATCATACTTCAAGTTCTCCAGTCCTTTAATGTGAAAGCTGTTTAATCTTGTGTGTTCCTAATTGTGGTTTCATGATATTTGAATTGTTTCTTCCTGGTTGCTGCAACAATTTCCCCTTGAACTGGGAATTGTGGAATTTGACTATAATACTTCTGTGAGTTTTCAATTGAGGATCTCCTTTCAGGAGGTAATTGGTAGATTATTCCCAGTTCTATTTTTGAAATATGATATCTAAATTCTTTTTTGGAGCATAGTTTTCTAGAAGTCCAAGTCTTAAATTCTCTCTCCTCAATCAATTTTCCAGGTCAGTTATTTTTCCTTTGAGATATTTCATATTTTTTCAATTTTTTCCATTGACTTTTTTATTGTTTCTTGATGACTCATGGAGTCATTAGCTTCCACTAACCCAATTCTAATTTTTAAGGAATTATTTTCCTTAGTGAACTTTTGCACCCCTTTTTTCCATTTGGACAATTCTCTTTTTAAGGATTTTTCTTTGACAAATTTTTGAGCTTCTTTTACTATTCAGCAAATTATGTTTTTTAAAGTGTTGTTTTCTTCATTTTGTTGAATGTGTATCTTTTTTATCAATGTATTAATTCTTTTTTTATTTTTATTTTTTTGCCTCACTCATTTATTTTCCCAATTTTTCTTCTACCCATCCCTTTCCTTAATTCTTCCAGGAATTCTCCTTGAGTTAGGGTTCAATTAGAAGTTTTCTTTTAGGCTTTGCTTGAAACTTTCACTTATTGTTTTCTTCTGAGTAAGTGTTGTATACCCTGCCACCCTAATGCTTTTTTTGTGGTCAAGATTTTTTGTTATTTTTTGATCATTTTTCCAGTCTATTTTTTTGACTTTGAACATGTTGTTGGTGTGTCCTTCATTCTCAAAGACAGACATGACATCAGCAAGATTATGCCATGGCATGGCAAGTGAACTGCATTTAAGTGAGAATGGGCTGTGCTAAGTCACTTATCAATTTTTCTTTCAGTCATTTGGGTTAAAGTTGATCTCTGCCCACCTGGGGTTAGGGAGGCACCATATTAAGTTTCAGACTTTTTCATTCTTTTCATGCTTTTCAAAGCAAGCCCTGGAGATATTCAAGTTTTGAGTTCTTCCAAGGTAATATGATCTGGGGAGAAGTATGATTCCCACCTCTTAGTTTCCCCTCTGACCTTTAACTAGGAAGGGCTTCTGAACCCCTGGAATCCTAAGTGGCACTTGTGGCCCTGGACTGAAACAAGGAGGCCTGTCCCCCTGCTGCTGGAAGCACTGGCACTCTGTTAATCCTGTGAGTAAGGCCCCGGCTCTCTTGTGGTCAACCCCCAGCACTCCTCTCTGCCTGGAACTGCACCAGAGTTGCCAATCAGTGCAAGTTGTACCCAGTGCCAGCAGCATGTCCCCAGTGATCCAACCCTCTTCCCATCTCTGAGCTAAGAGCTCCCAAAGTTTCTGCTGATGCTGCACATCTGTAAGCATTTCAGGTATGTCTCCCACCTTGGTGTCATGGATCTCTTTTCCAGATCGCCTAAGTTTTCTTAGTCTGGGAAAATATCTCACTCTAATTTGTTGTTGGCTCTGACACTCCAAAATTTAATGTGGTTATTGTAAAGTTGCTTATTAAGGGAAAGAGTTTAATTGGGTTGCAGCCTGTACTTTGCCATCTTGGCCTTCAATCAGAACTCTTCTTTACAAGGGAGGATTGAATGTGAAAGATGTAAGGCTAGAAGCAAGACTTATACTATGAGACTATGAACTGCAACACAAAGGCTGGATTTTCCAACAAGAATCTCTCCTACCAAGTCTAAGCCAACAATTCAATTTGTAACAAGGTAATAAAGTTAATGGGATAGTGAATAAAGTGAATTCAAATCTGGTCTCAGATGCATACTGTGTGACCCAGGGCAAGTCACTTAATGCTGTCCAACTCTGTCTACTCATGTGGAAAATGAGTTGGAGCAGGACATGGCAAACCACTCCAGTATCATGTGCCCAAATGGGGGCAAAAGGAATTATATGCCAGTGAATGGCTGAACAAATTAATGCTGTAACTATGACAGTTACATTTAGTAACATTCAAAAAGAGCATATCCCTTGTCCATAAACTTTTTCATACTAGATCTTATTTGTGATATAATACTTTGTATTGTCTTCACTACACCAAAGAATAATCCCTCACAAAGGAAATCATCACTTTATTTAAAAAAAAAGGCAAGCAAGATACTACTATTTTTCAAAGTAAATGCTTAAAACTTTAAAAGATTAAGGGGGGAGCTAGGTGGTGCAATGGATAGAGGACCAGTCCTGGAGTCAGGAGGATGTGACTTCAAATCTGACCTCAAGACACTTAATACTCAGTTGTGTGACCTTGGGCAAGTCACTTAACCTCATTGTCTTGTAAACTCTGCACCCTCCCCCCAAAAAAGAGATTATACAAGCCATGTTACTTAGGAGCCCCATCTCTTTTTAGTTGGCCCTTCCCTATCGTCTCCCTCCATCAGCATGCTAGCTACTGGAGGGCAGGAGCTACTTTCCTGGAGGGATTTGGATCTCTAGCTCTCAGAACAAACAATGCCAACCAAGGAGTATGCATTCAAATGCTCTCTCTATCCACCTGTCTTGTTTTTCCTTCATTCTGAAAGAGACCAATGACACAGGAGGGTGATGTCTTGACTTGCAGGAGACTCAAATAGGTGAACAGGAAAATGCTTTTCTCACTGCTCATAACTGATGAGAGGCAATCCCTCCCATCTGACCAGTTTACAAGTAGGTAAAACTTTGTTTATGTGCAGTTAGATAGTGCAGCAGAGTGCGTAGAGTGATGGCCTACAGTAAGGAAGATCTGAGTTCAAATTTAATCTCAGACACTTACTAGCTGTTTGACCCTAGGCAAGTCACTTAACCCTGACTGCCTCACAACCAGAGCCCTTTCTAATCATCCTGATCCACATCTGGACCTAAGTGACTCTGGAGAAAAAAGTGAAGCTGGTGATTTTGCTCTCACCTCCTCACTCAAATCTAATTCAAATGCATGCCATGGTATCACCTCCCTGAAGTCATGGTCTTTGAGAAAGAAGGACAAAACAATAAGCCTTTTGTCTATGACAAAGATGGGCTTTCTGTCAGACTTATAAAACTGACCAAAAGGCACACAAGTCATTTACGTGAGGAAAGAGAAAGAAGGGAAAGCAAAAATTAAAAGACAAAATTCATAGAGTTCACTTTCACTGTATTATTAAAATAAATAAGGTAAAGAAGGGTCCAAAATATAAAAACTACACATCACTATACAATAAATAAAATCTCTCACCATGGCTGTGACCATTTCCAGGACCCTGTCTAAAAGACTTGCCCCTACTCACTGACGAGTCAGTCAATAAATATTTGTTAAACACCTACCATGTACAACATATTGTAATAATGGCTGGGCATATACAGGGAGGCCAAAGTCCCCAGCTCACAAAGAGCTCCCAATCTACAAACAAGTTACACACAGGATCAAGAGTAATGACTAACAGAGGGAAGGCATGAGAAATAAGAAGGTTGAGAGGCATCTTGAAAGGAGCCCTGGAAGTCAAGAGTCAGAGTGGGGGAGGGAGAGCATTTCAGTCTGGAGTTAAGAAACAGCCAGGCTAAAAGTCACAGAAGTCACTGGACTAAAGCAGACATGGCTGGGAGTAGAATGTAAGAAGACTAAAGCACTCTTGTGAATAAACATCAGTAACAGATCTTGGTCATAAGAAGAACTGGTTAGTTTGGATCAGTCACAGATACCTAGTAAGGATGGGTCTAAGGAAGGGGGTCCAGGCCCAAGATGGACTGGCTGACTCAGGCTTTCAGGAGGATGGATTCTGGTCAGAACTACCTCTCCTTATGCTGATTTTTGAAAGGAGCCTTAACAAAAGAAATGATTACTTTCTCATCTTTTTTCTCCAAGGGTCTTGTTGACAGCAGAATGATCACAGCAACAAAGCCCTTGTGACAGTCTATCTGTGACTACTCTCAGGGACACTTAGAATGTCCTTTGATAGAGTATGAGTTCCTGTTTCTATAAGAAATTGTAAAATGTGAAGTTTCATAAAACACTAGTGTTAACCATGTATAATCAATTTTTTAAAGTGTCTTTGGCTTTAAAGCACAAAGAAAGAAAAAAATACACTGAGAGGCACTAATGACAAGAAAAGACTAAAAATATGAATCTATATCTTCACATTTTTTCCCCAGACATTATTATGCCTTCTGTTGGGGCACATATGAATCTTTGTGTCCAGAATTATGATTTTATCTATATAGGTAGATTCTGATAAGGAAACTTCCTCTACCAATGCAGAGTAGCAACCATTCTAGAACTTACAATCTTAGCGTTGAGGCATTGGAAAATTTTGCTTGACTGACATAACCAGCATGTACCACTGGATAAAACTGAAGTGAAGTCTTAATGTCTCCAAAACAGGCCCTGAATGCACTTGTAGATGATGTTTCTCTACAAATAATTAACTTTTTCAAATATCTATTAAAATCATTCTTCTTCTATAAGATCATATAGTAATCATTCAATTGGGTAACAAAGACTTCACATATCTTCTCCATAAAACTAATTTAAAAATTACTTCCAGCATAAAATTCTAAGAACTAATTTTTCATTTAAGTGAAATAGAAAACACAAGTTTCATTTTTAAAAAGAAAATAAACAAAAATGAAATCTAATTTTGAGAGATCATCAAGAGTTGACTCTATGTGCAAAATGACTAGAGTTCAAAATTTATCTATTATTTCGATATGGGACAAATTCTAAATACCATCTCTACCTATTTAAAACTTCCATGAGCAAGAGCATTTGCTTTTCAACACAGTGCAAGAGTTCAACATATTAAACTAAATGCTTCTGAGTCAAAGGAATATCAGCCTTATAAAACTGACCAAAAGGTACACAAGTCATTTATGTGAGGAAAGAGAAAGAGGGAAAAGCAAAAATTAAAATACAAAATTCATAGAGTTCACTTTCACTGTACTATTAAAACAAATAAGGTAAAGAAGGGTCCAAAACATAAAAACTACACATCACTATACAATAAATAAAATTTCTCACCCTGGCTGTGACCACTTCCAGGACCCAGTGATGGCTGAAGCAAATCTTTGGTTGGAGTTAGGAAGGCTTCCCTTCCCTGTCGCTGGTTCATCTTTGCTGAGGTCAGAAGGTGTGAATCATCACTGTTTGTTATCAAAGCTAAAGAAAGAAAAGAAAATCAATATTAACCAAATAACTTTACAGCAGCCTATTAATTACTATAGTAGATGGTCACTCCGTTTTTTTCTTATTTGTTTTTAACTTAAAGATTCACATTGCCAATGGGGTTAAATACTCTAAATGGTAAACTGTCTGACTAGTTAAGAATTAACATTAGAATGCTATGAATGATATAAAAAAAGGAGGGGGAGTGTATAAACAATTATTAATGAAATTGTCTATTTATTTTAACTGCCCAATAGACATTCAAAAGCTCACCTTAACAGAATTAAGAATTGGTGTTATTAGAGTCTGAATAAAGATTTTCAAAAGCATTGTTAAGTGATAAATATTTAACATTCCATAGAAAAATCATATAACATGTGTCTGGTAGACAGCAATTTGAAAAAATGAGATTAATAAATATCACATTTCTAAAAATATAAAAGGGGGAACTATGAATCAATGTTACTATTTGACCATTCTAATCTCTAGAGTTTAAAAGGCAGAACTCCTGAAATAACTTTACTTAAGACAGGTGTTAACCCTCATTTAACTGAAAAATCCATGTCATGCAGCCTCTCCATTCTCTAACCACACTGGGAGACTGAATGTTACTGAATATTTCTCCTACTGATGACCCTGAAGTAAGAGGGTCAAATATAGTAGAGGTGGCAAGGCAAGGGAAAGCTATTCAAAAGATTAGAAATCTTACTCTTCCATTCCTTCCACCTCAGTCCTTCCAGAAGCTGCTAAAGAGGCACTAAAACAGTCCTGAACATAAACCAGGCAATTATAGAGTAAACAGAATGAAGGCAGACACCAATCATTTTATTGTGTAAATTATTTACTGTGTTTTTAGTTTTGTCACTTTGTGCCTAAACTGAAATCTAGTAAAGTGTTAATCAATCATTAAACACTGATTAAGTAGTGACTCCTATGGGATGGGCCTTGTGCTAAGAACTGGGAAAATAGGAAGAGAGAGAATTCAGCTCCTGCCTTGGGAAAGAGAAATGGTCAACAATACATCCCAAGCAGACTTTCTGCAGAGGAATTAAAAGGGAAGGCTGCTCATAGAAGATGAGATTTTAAAGGAAGTCAAGGAGGTCAGTAGTTGGCATGGAGGAAGAGCACTGCAGGAATGGGGGACATTCAGAGAGAAGGCCTCCAGCAGAGAGAGGAGTCAAAGTCGGTCTCAGGGAGTAAGGTGTTAGAAGACTGGAGAGGTAGGAGGGGGCTGAGCAATAAAGGACTCTGAAGGCCAGAGTATGTATGGGCTACATACAAAGTGACTCAAGGACTAAGTATGACACTACAGTGCCCTCTTCTGGTCTCCACTAAATATTCCCTAAATTTTTACATTCATCTAAAATAGAGTAGAATATATGTATTATCTTGTACCATTTTTTGAGACTAAAGCCAATTAAGACTAATGAAAGCCCACAGCAAGCCTAAAATCTTGATTAAGTATAGTATCTCTCCTTAATTTTAAGTGGAATCTAAGATTAAAAAAGATTTTATATGGTTTTTCATAGGCTATCGTAATTCCTAAGGTAAGAATATAACTAACCACTACTGACTACAGATATATAGTCCCTAGAACAAGGTTTTTACCTTTTTTTTTTGGTGTCATGGAGCCCTGAGGCAGCCTGTGTGAAGTCTAAAAAATATTATTATCAATTTTTTTTAAATTCACAAATTCCAGGTTAAGAATCCCTGATCTACAGAGTAAATCTTAATCTTTTATATTCAAAAGTAGGGCCTTTTATATAGTAAGATAAAGACTTTACACAGAACAGTATATGTGATATGTGCTACTATACTTTTTCCCTTAATAAAACACAGTTAATACTATGAATTATTTCCCAATTATGTTAGGCAATTAGGTGATACAGTGTGTAGAGCATCTGTCAGGAAGATGAGTTCAAATCCAGCCTTAGATACTCCTTAACAATATTGGGTGAGTTAATAAACCTCTGTTGCCTCAGTTCCTCATCTATAAATGAGTTTAAGATTAACACCTTTTCCCCAAGGTCTCTGCAAGGCTAAAATTAGATAATATACATAATGTACTTTGCAAACTTTGAAGTATCAAATAAATACTAATTATTTGCTATCGTCATCATCATCATTACTATTATTATTCCGTTAAGTCAGAGAATAGGTACTATTCCTCTTTCTATCAACCACAATGTACAGTTCCTTGCAGAGAAAACAAGGAGAGTGACTAGACCTAGGAGGAACTCCTTGATGAAGGAATTCTCTATCAATGCTGAATAGTACCCTCTCTGCAATTTAGACTCTAGAACTATCTAAAACAGAACTGTCAAATAGAAACAGACGCCACTGAACCATAAAGTTTCATGAGGATTCCTGTTGCCACATATTTACTTGAGAAATCACATATTAACCTTTTTCTATTTTTTAAATTTATTTTGTTAACTCTTTCCCAACTAGAAAGTAAGTCAATCTGCTGGCTTACATGTTGAAGTAAAGGGACCTGTCCAGTGTCAGACAGCCAGACACATACATGTGTCACAGTAGGACTTGAACTGACTTTTACACCAGCTCTCTCTATCCATTATATCAATTACACAACTTGTCTTTATGACTTATACAAAGAATTTCATATATTTTTGAATCTATCCTCTTCACTAAAATAAGAAATGTCATGATTATTTTGGGAATGAATACAATGCAATGCAATTTTCAAGTTTCATCCATGCATTTCTAAGAGAAACCATAGAAATTTAGGCTCTATAGGGACCATGGAGGTGATACGTTCATTTAAGGAAACAAAAGAAAGTTTAATAAACAATGTGCTCAGGTCACATACTGCTAGTTATAACAAAGATGGAGATCAGTATTCTGTTCCAATATAGCATACAGCCTATTTTTGCTTTTTAAAAAAACCATTCATATATATTAAAATCATATAAAAATGACAGCAAGTTTCTTCTATTACCAGAACCAATTTTTAATCCCTCATATGCATATAAAATTTTTCAGAAGTACACCTGATATGAAAGTATTTCAGGTGGTAACAAACGTTGAAACATTTTTACAATTAATATTCTACATCAATGTTAAGTTTACCCAAGTCATGGAAGGCCAAAAATAATTTAAAATGCATCCTAAGTATTATAGCAAATCTACATAGCAAAAAAGTAAAAAAAGTTCAAGCGAAATAACTACATCTGTTTAGCATAAAAGGGGGGAGGGAGTGATTTAAGACTACAATTTTTTTCTGATCACATTTCCCCAATCAATTTGATTTTTTTATTGAACCGAACTGTATTCTTTATGGATTTGAGATGCAAGTTGTTTGTGGTTTTTATTACAAATATCAAACAAATTAACAGCAACAAAATGGTAGAATGTTTAAGCTGTTGGGTCTAAACTGGCATAGAATTTCAGACCCTTGCTCCAATGTTTCCTTCACAGTCATTAGAAAATGAAATACAAGAAAGTAAACAGTTGGTCCCACCCAGGTAAGTGGAATATTCCCAATAAAACCATTTCAGGGTTAATATTCCTAAATGGAGTCCTCTCAGAGTTAAGAAATATTAAAGAAAGAACAAACTATTATTCTTAAGCTATTTCTAGAAGAAAGCCCCTTGTATTTCAAACAAGCGGCTCCCTCTCCTAACTTGTGATAAGACTATTTTACTGACTACTAGAAGCATAGTAGACATTTTCCCATGAGAAAAACCTTGCATTCCAAAGAAGCTCATAATCCTCCTCGTTTGATGATAAGTAGACTGTTCCTAAACCTTGTGTTCCAAGACAAGTTACATTACTTCAATAAGATAGTTATAATCCTGAAAGTTATTCTCTCCATCTGGATGGTGAGGTTAGATTTTATAAAAAAAACTCATTCTTTTCTTTGTTGCTGGGGTAGATTTTCATAAATAGAATGTAACTCTGAAGACTAAGCAATGAGTTGACAGAGAGGTACAATAGGGAGAAGGAGGAGCTCACATTAGGCCATAAAATCTTACTTGTCTGTCAATTCAGGGCAGCTCCTTGATCTTCACTACCTTTATGAGACTTGGAGTGTGCACTTTTCTCAAGAAAAGCCAAAATAAACTTTTTTTGCTCAGAAGAGTCTCTATATTTTTTAAGAGGATTTTTATCCCACACACAGTCCACAAAGATAACCATGGAGCATTAGAACTCAGATCTCCTGACAGTCTATCCTAAGCTTTCTACTATACCTTGCTTTCTTCCTGCTATTTGAGGGAAGAGGTTAGAGAAGGCAAGGAATGTAATATTTTATGGTCAATTGAAAATTCCATTATAAGCAAATAGTCAGGAGTTCAGTAAATTCTGATGACTCATTCTAATTTCTATAGTAGCAAAGCAGTACAGAAAAGCAATGGATCTGGAATCATGAATCTTGATTTATCTATTTCTGCAATTTACTATATAAACCTTAAGTAATTTAATTTAGGCTTCTGGTTCCTCTCCCTTTAAAATGTCAAAGGTGGACTACAAATTCTCTAAGATTCTTTCTGAATAAGATTTTATGTAATCCACTGCTTTGATTATGGAAATGAAAAGAAACACTCATTTCAAAATATATGTTTAAAATCTTTCTTCATAGATAAGTAAAGTCCCATACATTCAACTGAGGCCAGAAAATCTGGCTCAGGCCTCTAGCCTCTATTTTGACCTTCTAGACACTGTTCCTGTTAGTCCAAAGGTCATAACACATGCAGAATCAAGGCTGGGAAGGAAGTCACAGATACTCTTTTGACCAGCTGGCAGGTGTCCTTATCTTCTCTCTTGTTACTTGTTTCCAAACATGTAACTATTAGTTTCTCTTGCTTTTCATAAAATTCCAGTTTTCTATGCTATTTATGTATTCACATTTTATAACAGAATGCTGAAACCAAGACTTTTTCTTTCAGAGAGATAAGCCTATGCGCTCTAGAAGTAAATAAAATCTGCAGATAATTATCTTTGCATCACTGATCAAATACTACTGATGGATCCTTGAATAACTGATATCAGAGAACCTCAAAATTAAAAGAATTAGTTTTCATATTCATATTATCTATTTCATCTATTTTATGATACACAAAGTATATCAATCACATTTTCTCAGTAACCTGTAATAGTAAATGACAATTCATGGATGAGGTTTAATAAAGGAAGTTCATGTATCTTTCTATATAACCTCTCCAAGGCTATCTACCAGCAGAACTAGCTATATCTGAAAGCTTTGAGCAAAATAGTTGATATAGTCAGAAGCCCTCATCTGCTGATTAAAATTTACAAAGGAACAAATCAATCTAAAAATCACCCAAGAGATGCCAATACCAATATGCCTTGACTACTATATCTAAAAAGAAACTGAATTGACCAAGAGTTAACTATGAAAATTATTCACTTTTTTGTTGCCTTCATAGAAAGGTAGAATGAAGTTTTGCTGAAATACTAGAACAACTCTTACTTGCCTAACACAAACAAATGTTAAAATATTAGTTTCCAAATATGCCATTAACATTTTAATCACTTACTTGATGGCCCAAGGACATCTTTGACATCACCAACATGCTTTTAATGTAGTGCAATTGAGCAGCAAACAAATACAGTCCACACCAGGAAGAAGCAATGTGCATCAGGACAGAAGCATCAGTGAAAGAAAAGGAAAACATAACTGATTTTAGTTGTTTTTTTTTTTTACTAAGTAGAAAGCACATGCACACAAATTCTAATAATCATAATGTTATAAACTAAGGAAGATTTTATACATTTTAAGAATTTTTTTTCCTGGACACATCTCTCCCCCATTTCTGGCAATATTCACTCATTTCTTTATTTTAAAAAGAAATTTAATATGGGGATAGGGTGGTTAAGGTTCTTCTTTAGTAAAATTGCTGAAAATCTCAAACTAATAAAATTGGAGTCATGTTGCAAGCTCAAAATTCTTGTAAATTTGTTTTTTTTTTTCAAATCAGAACTGGCAAAATTTACATTAGTTAAAGAAACTGCCAATATTTATTAATTTATAGATTAGCATTCTTAAAAATACATGAGTAATAATTATCTGATAAATATCTTCTGAACTTTAAGAAAATGATTATTTTCGCATGTGACTAAAAATAAGCAACTTGAAAATACTGCTGTGGGTATAGCTTTGAGTAACAAGTTTATTTCCAACATTCACTTTTTTCTGTAAAAACACAAAAGCACCAGAAAGAAAAATATTTCGCATGGCAACAAAAATAATGCTGGTTATAACAATAAAATTGTAAAGGTCAGCTTACTTAAACATCTTTTATGTTCCACTGTGCACTACATATAGATCTACGTAGATCTTTATTCAAATTTACATAGAATTACTGATCTTGAGGGGTATATTACTTAAGAAGAAAACAAAAGCAGCAAAAGAGGTGGACCATCATATGAACATATTGTATACAATTTCACTGAATGTTATCTTCAGGCTCTAAGAGCTGATTTTTTTTAGTCACATCAATACTGCCTTAAAGGTACAAAATAAAATTCATAGTGCAGAAAGTACAAAGTATAGATAGAATCATCAAGGAAACAAGAGGGCTAAAGGGCACAAGTTCATCATTTTAAGGGGAAGTTAGGACCACAGAATGAAGAAAATCTAGGATATTTTTAGCTTTTTATTAGCTTTTGTCTCAGGAAAATGTTTTTTTACCTCTTATTTTCCAAACTGATGGCTACTTCACAATACTTAAAATTGCCTTGAGTCTTTACAATTGTTTCTTCAGAATATCGTACTGAAATTAAACCACTTGAGCTCATCACTATATAGTGTTATGTCATCTTTTCATCTATGTAATCTATCACAGCAGTTACATAAAGCACAACTTCAATCATAATTTATCTGTGCAGAAGATTCAATGCTAGGAGTTATAATGTCACAACTCACAGGTTATGATGGTAAAGTAAAAATGACAATCATCAAAGTCCCAGCTTTTCTGAAATAATCCCAATTTCAAATATTCCAAATGTTGTGATCACAGGCCACCAAAACCTCTATGGATTCCATTATTTCAAGCAAATGACCAATGAATGAATCAAGTCATTAAGCATTAAAATAAACCACAAAAGTTAGGGGCACAAATGAGAGAATAAAGCAGGGGAAAAAACCTCAATTACAAAAACTCATGCATGCTAGGTACTAGTGTATATCAAATTACACATACATTTCATGAAGTTAGAAGATTTAAAGAAGTTACAATAAATGATAGAACAGTGCATATATTCTCTTAGAAGTAAAGAACTTAAATTCTTTCTCACCTCCAAAAGTAACAGGAATTATGTAGTCAGTCATTTAATTCTAAAATCATCATGATTACACAAGGAAATAGACTCTAGGAGATTACTATTTATACATTATTATCTACTACCTGAATCACTAATTTTTGATTCATTTGAATTAATCTTTACCAACTACCAGAAAGCCTATACCAGAGACCACATCCTGAGGAAACCCCCCCCCCACCCCAAGCCCTCTTTACTCCCAGATTATTATTTCAGAAAAGCCCCAGAAAAGATTCATTAATCTCTCCAACCAACTTCCTCACTAGCAACCTTTTCTTTCCTACCCTTCCATAATAAGTAAATCAACTTTGCCTCTGATCCTGGCAGACCCCACTCACCTGTCTGGCTCAGCAATTACCTTTAGGATACTGTCTTTCACATTAGAATGGATAAACTGTTTGAGGGCAGGGACTACCAGGGTTTTTATATTTGTGATCCCAATACTAAACTTATTTATAAACTTCATTTGTAAACGAAAGAAAACAAAGTTAGAAATTGTGATTCTGGATCAAAAATGTACCTAGAGAATTCAGAAGATTCAAGCCTGCATATTAATACTTTCGTAAGGAAGAGTGGAAATAAACTAGCTATAACCAGCATCAAACAACATAATAAAAAAAGAAAAATAAATTTACTACTACTGCTGCTGCTGCTACTAGTTAATAAATAAATTGACTAGTTATAAATGTAGTCATCTCAGAATAGGCTCTTTGTATGAAGTCAACTAATCAAAGATTAAGTAGATAAAAATTAGAATGATGAATACATATAGTAGCATTACTGGAACCCAACCAATTTAAACAAATTAGGAAGATGAGAGGAAATGGAAAATGTCAAAGATGATGATTCCATATAATTTCCTAATAAATTTAATTGATACAAAACAGTAAATACAAAAAGAAGTTTAACAAAATAGAGTCAATAAAGTACTCATAAGCAGAATGGATTTTTAATCCCATACTTCAATGGATTTTTAATCCCATCAATGTGGTTAATCATTCCAGTACAAAATTCAAACCACACAAACCTTAAAATCTTGTTCTCCTCTCTTGTCCATACATAAATGAAGGAAACAGGAGAAGGAGAGAGAGAGAATAGCTCTAAGCCTTTCAATAATATCATGTGGGCTTTTTCTTATCTCTCTTACTATATGGTTAACCTGGACCTTAAAAAAGGCTTATAGATCTCATGGATGTTTCCTTTTATGCCAGTTCTGCTGTGCAAGTTATCACCAATAATTTACAATACTCCACTTATACCTATATTTGTGTGTGTACATAAATATAAATGTGTATATAAATAAATACATGTGTATATAAATTTTTGGATTTTTGGATCAGTCACAATTTGATTCTTAAGAGACTATGACATTCCATGTTTTACAACTGCACGCTTATAAAATACCATAGAGCAGAAAAACTGAAGAGTGTATGAGCCATATCACTTCCACAATAGGAAAAGCAGTTAAGCTTACAAAAGGGTTGTCATTAGTTAGATTTAAAGTAGTCAAAATATCCAGAAATAATTCATGACCAGGAGGCACCAACAGATGGGAACTACTAAGCATTTTTAAACTTTTGTCTCCATTGCTAGACTGTGAGGTTCTTACAGGCAAGAATTATTTTATTTCTATACTTCTACCTGTGGAGATGCTGATTCACCATTCAAGCTTCAGTTCAAGGGCTACATTCTTCAAGATGCCTTTCCCAATTTGACAAGTGGTTAGTCTTCCCCCACCCCATTCAACTCAACACTGTATTTTTTGCTCTGTATACCCAGTACAGGGTGTCCCAAAAATCTTAGTGCAATTTTAAGCTAATAAAGTTTAAAAAACAACTACAATTTTTCTTTTTCATAATTAAATTTTCATCCTCATGAAAAGTAAGTAATTGTGAAAAATATTCTTAGGAAAAACTCTGTCACAAGCTTAAGTCAGAATTATCTTGTTGGTTGCAAATTGTTAGAAAGTAATTCTTACCTTAATGAGGCATTTTCATGAAAGCAATAGAAATAATCTTAAAGTTATTAAATTTGACTTTCTGCCAGAATAAATAATCAATTAAGTAATTATATTTTTCCTGTTCAGAGCCCCAACAGAATAGTTGATAAGATTATTGGAAGGTAAAGAAATAATATCAATACTTATTTGGGAGATGAACTATAAGATAGGATCTATGAACTTTTCCCCCAGAGAAGGCAGTTTTAAATTGATTAGAACGTTTGAGGTTTTTTTGATAAAATTTTAAGTTACTACAAAAATGTTTACTTTTTTTAATAGTTATGTAGTAACTATTAAACTGAATTAAAAGTCAATTATGTTTTATATATAGATATAGATATATAGATATGATTTTATCCAAGCAGGAAATAGTGTGGTGTGATGTTGTTTGCTTTGTTTTGCCCATATTGGTTATATCTGTGTGTGTGTGTGTGTGTGTGTGTGTGTGTGTGTACATATATATCCATATAGGTCTGTTTACATGTGGCTTGCAGGAAACAAGAACAGACAGGTCTTGGATTCTTGCTGCTGGAAAGCAGAGGATAGCCACTCTGCTCTTCTCAGAGAAAAAAGGATACAAGACTGAGATAATATATATCAATTATCCTGAAGTTTAAAAAAAGATCCTTAAATTATATGATGAAAGGATCTGAAAGTGAGGTTCTGAAATTAAAATTCAGAATTAATTTTCACTGATTTACAGTTGTAAAGATTAGATAAGTCATTTATGACCCTTAAAACTGTAAAAGTCTCTAAGTAAGACAGTTGAATTAGTGAGGTATTCATCATGTTACTTTTAGGGGGGGGGGTAGAATTGTTGGCAAGCTGAATTCTTCACACAAGTAAAAGAATGAAATGCAATTAATTCAGAGGCAACCAGTATAGTATGAAGGTCATTGGCTCTAAAGCCCTAGGACTTAAATTTAAACTGTATGCCTTTTCTGGTGTGACTATACATATCATTCTTCCTGGGCCTCAGTTTCCACAAATGAAAAAAATAAGGAAGTTGAACTCAATGGCATCTGAGATTTCTTCAAGTTCTAGATCTATAAGCAGAAAATAAATGACTAAAACCTCCCAAAAAGCCAAGGCAATTACCTCAGAATATAAGGTTCAGAAAAGGTAAGGATTTACATTTATATTGGTAGTAGAAGATCAGTGAAATAAAAAATATTGCAACTAAATACTACGTTTAAAAAACTTTTATATGTTTAGGAAAAAAAACAAACAATTCACCAGGTACATAACTAGCTATGATTTAAATGTATTTTGTGAAACTTTTAGTATCAATAAATTCTAAACCAGAAAGACTCATTGCCAGAATCCATACTGATTTAGAGGTATAAATTTTTGTCAATGCTGAACCTATGAGAAAAAAAAAACTTCTCCATGTGATATTGCTTTTGCATATGAACAACTTGTTGGTAAAAAAAAAAAACAACCAGGAAAATACCTTTTATTTCCTAAAAACATATAAGATGCAAATTTGAACAATTTTCAAAGAAACAATATTTTAAAAAGTCTCTTTTGAGGCACAAGGCTACAAGAAAAATGGAACCAGTCAGATCACTTGTGAGTAACCTCAGTGCTTAAGAATATTCACAAAGTGATAACTTTAGAGATTATGGGCTGATTAAATAAGAACCACTTGTTTATATTATAATTAAGAGAAAAGGAGAGTTCATGAGTTTTACCTCATAAGAGTAAAGCAAGTCACTGATTACCAGGAGGCTCTGATTTAGCCACTGAAACTGGCTGGTAATGACATCAGGGGTGGAAAAACCAGTTTTCTCAGAATTACTAAGAAACTGGCAACAGGAAAGAGAAAGACTTCAGGTACTACTTCCTTTTGGCAGTATAAACACTGAAGCTCACTGGATATAGCAGCATCTACAGGACTGAAGAAATCTCAATGGGCATGTTGCACTTTGATACTCTCTAGTTAGAGAAGTTAAAGAAGGGGAAACCTGGCTTTGCAGTTGATTTGCTGTTGGATCAGCTGGCTGAGAGATGACTGGACAACAAAGAAGTCTCATGATTTGTAAAGAACTAACTGGGTTCTATAGTAAGAGCAGGTGGTAATGAGTTTTTCATTTTTCTGCCTGAATGGAACAGCGAGCTGATAATAGCATTTAACTGTGATGTGACAAAAATGTGATCCATTATTGAATACTACGGGGGGGGGGGGGGGTTGTTTACTAATACTACTGCCCTCAATTTGGGCATCAAAGCCATTATTTAAATATTCCAATCATTTTTCTTAAAAACTCAAAATTTTTAATAAACTGATGTGATGTAAAAATGAAGTGAACTGTAGTTCCATATCAAAATAAGCCACAGTCTATTTACAAAGAGTAAAGAGTCATTTGCATTCTAAAATATTCAAGATATGTATGCATACAAACACACACACGCACACACAAACACACCTTTTGTGGTTGTGTAGAAATCTCAGTCTATCTATAGGCTTTGATTTTTTCCCCTTCACATCTCAAACTAAATTGTATAGTTATTAATTTGATTTTATATCCTAAAACTAGTCTTTCAAAAATTTCCTTAGAGGCAGGGCATGAAAAGCTATTAAATGTTGATGGTATGGTTTTTGTCCCAATACAGTATCTTCCCCATGAAGTCATTCCTTAGAGATGATGTTTGTCCTTCATTCAGGGAGATAATGCCATGACAAGCAAGTAAAACGAATTTGAGTGAGGGGGTGCTGTGGAGTCCCTAGACTCACTTTCTCCTCTGGAATCATCTGGGTCCAGTGGGCAGATATGGATCAGGAAGACTGGACACAGCCCTGGATGGGAGTCAATCAGGATGAACTGACTTGCCCAAGGTCACACGGCTGGGAAATGTCAAGTGTCTGAGGTAGATTTGAACTCAGGTCCTCCTGACTCCAGGGCTGGGTTCTAGCCACTGCACCACCTAGCTGGGCTTCTCTTCCTCATCTACAACAGAAGTACATTGGATTAGATTTGAGTCAGCACAGGACTGCCTATTTCTGCATAGTAAGGGAGTGAAGAATGGCTTTACATTTTAAAAGAAAATCTTCCTGCATTTAAAAATGTAAAAAACCATATTTAACCCGAAGGTCCCACAGAAGCAGGCAGCCCCCTCCAGCCACAATTTGTCCATCTCTGGACCAGATAATTTCTATAATTACTTCCAATTTTATGGTCCTAATATGATCTCAGTGACCATTTCTCAGTACTTATTTTTTACCTTTCTGTAATATTTCATTTTTGTTGTTTAATCATTTAATCATTGTGTTAGACTTCTTAGGTTTTACTTGGAAGAGCTCCTGGAGTAGTTTGCCATTTCCTTTCCCAGCTCATTTTACAAAGGAGGACCTGAGGTACAAACAGGGTAGAATAATTTATCCAGTGTCACTACAGCTAGGAAGTATCTGAGGTCAGATTTGAACTGAAGGGTCTTCCTGACTCCAAGTCTAAGGTTCTATTCATTGCAACACCAAACTACCTTATTATATTTTATTCTGTTCAACAACTTCCAGAAATTCTTTTTATCAACTAACAGCTTATATTAGGCACTTAATAGGTGCCAGCACTGTGCTATATGTTGATACTGCAATATATTAGCAGGAATACAGTATGTTCAAAATGAATGGACATAAAAAATATATAATATTCAGTGTTACAGGGTAGGAAGGTGAGGAATAATAAGACCTGGGGAATTAGGAAATCTATCTTGAAGCTTAGCCTTGAGAAGAACATGATCCAAGAGGTGGAGGCAAGTAAAGAGAACATTTTAGTTCCCACTATGTGATAGGTAGTGGCTCAGTGGATAAAGCACTAAGCCTGGAGTTAGGAAGACCTGATTTCAAATACAATCTCAGACACTAATTAGCTATGTGGCCTTGGGCAAGTGACTTAACCTCTGTTTGTTTTAATCCACTGGAAAAGAAAATGATAAATTATTCCAGTATCTTTGCCAAAAAATCCAAAGACAGCATTGATGTTCTATAGTCCATGGGGTCAAGAAGAATCAGAGACAATTAAATGACAGAAAACTATGTAATAAAAGCTCTGTTAAGTCCTTGGAGATACAAAAACACAAATACCACAATTCCCGAGTTCAAGAAGTGCATAATCTAAGCAGTGAAACAAAAGGTATAACATAGATAAAAATTAGCTAGAGGGTTAGACATATACAGGACCAGAATAAAAGGAACTCTCCCTCTTCCAATGTAGGATAGTACTTGAACTTCAGTTTATACTTAGACAGCTGCCTATGGTAAAGCTGTCAAACTTACAAAACTCCAATGATGAACCAGATTAAAATGAAATTAAGAAATGCTTAACAAAATAAACAAAATTCTAATAAGACAAAAATGTGATTCTGTGCTTTTCTACATCCATTTACCACCCTACCAGGAAAGATAGACCCCACTGACCGAAAGCCCTGAGAAGTGACTTGTCAACAAAAATTAAACAGCAAGTCCTTAACAGATCTGGGACTTGAACCTAAATCTTCATGGCTTAAAGACCAGTTATCTATTCCCTGGACCACTTCCTCTTAGAGAAAATAGTTACAAAACAAATACTGAGTGATTTAGGGAGAAAGACAGTAGCATTTGAGGGGATCAACAAAGTCTTACTTTGGCAGGTGGCATCTGAGCTGAGCCCTAAAGTCCCAGTGACTCAAGAGTAGCAGGAAAGAGGATTGGCCTGCTGATCTACTGGACATTGTCCAAGGATTGAGGATTCACCCATGATCTTAATCTATACTAGGCTACAGAGAAGAAGGAACAAGAGCACAGGGTGGTGTGACCACCAGGAATTCAGAGTGGTGACCAAACGTGGGAGACACGAGTACAATTAGACTCCAGAGTTAGAGCTGGGAGGGACCTTTACAGATGACAATATGGAGTCCGAGAGCTGCAAAGTGACTTGCTCAAGGTCATACAAATAACAGGCGACAAACCTGGGGCACACAATCTGGGGCATGAATCGAGCTCTGTGGACTCCACGTCCAGTCTTCTTTCTACTCTACCAAGAACACTGAGTTCAAAGGATGAGACATCAAGGAGATACAGAATAAGAAGTCATGGGTTTGCTCTTGACATTGTGGCCACTCCTCTCCTCTAATCACTTCCCTTAATGTCTTCAGCAACTACACTGTCCTGGAAACCTTCTCCCCTCTCTGACTTTTCTATCTTTCCTGGTTCCATTTTCTCTGCCTATACCTTAGATGCATATTTGCTGTTAACTCTAAAACTAAAGAAAAATTCTCTATATAAGATTATCTTTTCAAGACTACAATTGTTAGCTCTATATACCATAAACCTGTTGATGTTTGCCCTTCATTACCGATCATAACATCAGGGAATTGATACCATGACAAGCACATAATTTGAATTTGAGTGAGAGTTACTATGCTAAATCACCAGTCTCACTGTCTTCTTCAGATCCATCTGGATCCAGTGGTCAGATGAGAATCAGGATGACTGGAGATGAGCTTAGATGTGAGGCAATCAGGATTAAGTGACTTGCCCAAGGTCACGCAGCTAAATTAGTGTCAAGTGTCTAAGGCTGGATTCAAATTCCCATCCTCCTGACTCCAAGGCCAGTGCTCTATCCACTGTGCCACCTAGTTGCCTATATCTTACTTATACCTCTAGCCGTGAACTCTTTTCTAAACTTCATTGGTGCATCTCAACTGTCAACTATTTCTGTATCAGGATGTTCCTCAATTAAAAATTCAGTGTTGAAAACAACCTCATTTTCACTCCCCTCAAAATAACCTCCATTCAAACTCAACTTCCAGCTCTTAAATTCTATGAATAAGATATAATGAAGCTTATCTTGATAAAGGAATTTGGCTGAGTCAATATTGGGCAGTTTCTAGTCTATGCATAAAACTGAAATCAAAATGTTCCCATTAAATCTGACCTCTCTGTGGACTTCCTTCCTTCTTTCTTTTTCCCTTTTTTCCAACTTCTATAACTAGATCCAATACCATCCCAGTTAGGAAGGTGAAAATCACAGTGATCTTTGATTCTTTCTTATCCTTTAAATCAGGGGCAGGGAATCTCTGGCCCATAGGCCACACTGGTCTGGTGTTGTCAAGGTAACCACAGGAAAAAAACTTGAAATTCAATATATCCACAAGATATTTAGGGGTGAATTAATTAAATGTTTGATAAAATATAGCCCTTATATGATGCTATAAATATCCAAATGGCCCCTGGCAGAAAAAAAATGTTTCCCATCATTGCTATATCGGCTACAAAATCCATTTTATTGTTCCTGTTTCTATTCCTGCCATTTCTACTCTAATTAAATTCAGTCTTAGAATCACATTATTAGAGATTTAAAGTTGGAAAAGACATTTGGGTCGGTCATCTAGTCCAAACTCCTCTCTATTCCATTTTATGAAAAGGAAAATGAAGTCTAGAAGTTATGGGTCTTACCAAAGGTCACACCAACAGAAACAGAATAAAGATTTGGATATAATGGATCTAAATGATTTGGAGACTTCTGATTCATAATAGTCTTTCTAATGCACATTTCCCCTTTCTAAATGGTTTCCCTAAACTCAGTCTCTCCCTATTCTCCCCAAAATGCCACTCTATGCTATTTTCCTGTTCAAAATCCACCATTTGACAAAATCCAAGCATCAACATTACACTCAACAATATATTAGTCAAAAGCCTCTACAATCGTGTCTTATCTTCCAAAATCTTTAGACTTTTGCAAAACTGTTTCAATTGTTGCCATTCAAATGGGTCTTGAATTTCCTCACTATCAAGTTTTTGCTTAGTCCAGGTCATCTGAAACATCCCTCTCGTTGTGGTTGATTTGAACTCTTTCTTTGTGTTACACTAGAAAAGGCAATGAAAGTTTATTATGTCCACACCACCACAGGACTTCAATAGTGACTGGTCATTGTATTTTTCAATTCTAATCCTAGTTAGGGGTCAGATTTATGATAAGATTTTGAAGCTAAAAGGGCCAATAGAGGGCAGTGTGTCCAAACTTTCAATTTATAAATGAAGCAGAGCCTAAGAAGTTAGGTGATCTGCAGAAACAGCAAGGTTAGGATTCCTTCTCAGGTTTTCCAGCTCCAAATTCATGTTCTTTCCACTATACTAAATTATCTATCTTCAGGTTTATTCTTTGACCATTAGAATATTACTGACTCTCAATACTAGCTTTTCTCACGACCACATATGGTACTATTTACTAGTTTGCTAATGTACTTTACATATTATTTTCCTGAATGAGTCTTTTATCCTCCATTTGATAATAAACCTGTGAAGGCAATGTCCCTTTTACATACTGGTTTTTTTTTTTTTGGGGGGGGGGGGTGTTAAGCTTTTGCAAGGCAATGGAGTTAAGTGGCTTGCCCAAGGCCTCACAGCTAGGTAATTATTAAGTGTCCGAGGCCACATTTGAACTCAGGTACTCCTGACACCAGGGCCAGTGCTCTATCCACTGCGCCACCTAGCCGCCCTGACCCTTTTACGTATAAACTTTGCATTCTGCCCAGAGAATTCATGATTTCACCCTATTATCTGTTCTAATTTGGAAGCTAACCAGTTATGTAAAAATTTACCTACTTAAAAAGATATATAATTTTGAGGTCTCAAATGAAACTGGCTGAGGACCATGTGATCAAGTCTCAGTATCTATGGAAGGTGAGAATTGAGAAACAGGTTACCCAAGACAGCTTAAGTCCCACATACATAAATATTTAAGTAATGAAGGCTAATCTTATACAATGCAGTAAATAATTCTGTTTTGTAGTCTGAAATAAGAGCTTATCTTATATTTGAATTTTATTTTGACCATCTCTTTACAAGGACACATGAGACTTCTGAAATCTATCTAACCCAACTCAAGACACTGCCTCTGCTTACTACCATATCACTTATTAAGGATATCACCCTACCCAAGCTCAAACTACCACAAGCAACCTGCTAATATCATATTAACTTTATTTTCCCAGACCCATAGAAGCTACTCGTTAGACTGAAGTTAACAATTTTTCTTTTAGCTTCTAAGTACCATCTGTATGCTAAAATATCACATGATAGAAAAATCAACTTCATGTATTAGTCAAACAAGAAAACAGAATATAAACAAAATGCAATATTTTGTTATATACTGTTCAAAAGTACAATATACAATATATAATAAAAATCTAAATGTTAGATGTTTGTTTATGAAACATTAACTTGTATACTTCCTGAGATTTTAATTCGCAATTATTTCTTTTTCATTAATAAAGACCATCTTCCTAATTATTTTAGTAAAACAGACTATGTAGGGTAAATGCAAAGGTTTGACCCTGAGGGAGGCAAAGAAAATCAAGATGTCAAAGAGTTAAGTCATGTAAAAGCATGAACTGGAAAGACATTCAGCTACATTGAGAAAATCCTGGGGAACTTACAAGATCCAGAACTTGGCACTGTTCACAGAATTCCCAATGCTCCTCATTTTCTGAGACAGTATGGTGGCACAATGGAGTGCATGGAGTCTGGAATCCCAAAGACCCGAATTCAAGCCTAGTCTCTGATACCTCTTAGTTGTGTGCCTCTGGGCTTGTTGTCACTTATCATTTGTAAAATGAGAAGAACAGCACCAACCTCACAGGACTGTTGTGTGGCTCAAATAAGATATTATTTGTCAAATGCTTAGTAGGAACTAAGTTATCCCCCTTCTCTTCTGCTATGATTCTCTAAAATCTCAAGTGTCTAGATTGTGAATAGATGATTCAAAAAAATGACATTACATAATGGAAAAAAATACAGTGGATAGAGCACTGGCTCTGGAGCCAGCAGTACCTGAGTTCAAATCTGGACTCAGACACTTAATAATTGCCTAGCTGTGTGACCTTTGGCAAGTCACTTAATCCCATTGCCTTGCCAAAAAAAAAAAAAAACTAAACTAAAAAAAAGAAAGAAAGAACACAGTACTGGAAGTTTTCAGATCTCTGCAATTTACTAGCAGTTTGATCCAAGGAAAGTCAAAATCTGTTATACTTCAGTTTCCTCATATGTAAAATTAAAGAGATGAATTTTCTTTTTGTCATTAATATCCTATAATTCTAAATCTAATTTCAACTTTGCCAGAAGGTATGCTAAAACAAAGGTAATAGATAATCAAGATAAAAATAAGAAAGCAAAATAAAAAGATTATGTTTATTTTTCTAGCTCCTCAAAAGTTGCTTCAATCTAGTAAGCAACAAGGATCTACACTACCACCCATTAAAAGAAAAGCAGTTCTGATAACAAAATTTTGTTTGGTTTGGTTATTTCTCCAGTGCTAGGAACATACCTTTCTATAAATAATATAGCAAATAGATAATTTCTCATAAAAGGTATTTTGTACTATTAAAAGAGAGTACTAGGAATTTTATGTACTGTAAATGGAAATATTATTAACTGCTAAAAAGCAATTCAGATATGAATTAATCAAATGCATTAGACTAATCAGTTACTCAAATATGAATTTTCATGAATATAAGTTTATGAAAAGCCACTATAGGTGGCTTACATATCTACACAGATAAATTACTACCACTACTACTGCCACTACTTACCACTTCTTACCACCACCACTACTACTAGACCTTCAATACTGAAGACCACACCGACCAACCAAGTGATTGGTAGCATGAGTTGCATGATTATATTTATTACAGTGAGAAGTATTCTGTGCAAGACATCCTTCTCACTTGCCTGTTTATGAGCATCATTCCATCCCACTGGTAGGGAACAGGACAATGGAGATGGTCTAGCTGTTTTGGGAGTTTCTTGGCCTTGACACATCGTCAACATGAAGTATCTGCCAATAGAGTGTGACAACCCAATAAATCCTAACCTTTGACCTTTCTTCTCAAACTTTCCTTGATTTCTTTTCCTCCCATGTTGGCAGGAACCATGTCAAGGAATCCTGGCATACCTTGGATATTGCAGCTAGGGCCAAATCACATGCCATGGAGTGATGTTGACTATCTGCCCTATCAACTTTTGACAGTATTTGCCATACTCACCATGGTGACCATGGGTGAAGAGGAATCAGAGTTAGATTCTAGGGAGAGAGTATAAATACCCATAGATTAAATTATCACCTGCCTTATTTCTGGAAGTACAATTTTTTTGTGTGCAAAATGTACTTTCAAACCACTTTTTTTCTTGGAAGATTTACCATTTTAAAGTTATGAAAAGATGTTATTCCATCATGTTATTCTTTTTAAAATGCTCTTATATTTAGATATAAATTATCTGAAAACCAATTTCTGAGTTCAGAACTGAGATACAAAAGGAAAGCTTTTCATTCTAAGATATACAAGTGTTTTGGGGATATACAAGCATTTATCAGAGCCTAAATTATATGAACTTTCACAACTAATTATTATTACTGTAACAATAGCAACAAATTGCTAATACTCTCAATATCCTAAAATTATTCTGTATTTATTTATCCATGTTAATCTTGTAATCTTCTAATAAAGTATAGGTCCATTAAGAATAGAAAATAATCATTGCATCTCCAGCTAGTGATTTTTATTCTGAATATAGTAAATGCTTACTGTACCAACAATTATTATTTAGAAATTACACAAGTCAGAAATGAAATATGTTTCACAATTACAGATAGAAGAGTTCACTACAGAGGATCACAGAAGATAAAACTGAAAATTTTCAAGTGAAATTGAAGTGAAATTGAAAAATTGCATCAAAAAATGAAGTTAAATTATATGGGAAACTGTTAACTGGGAGGAGAAATTTTGTACCTCCTTTCTCTGATAATGCTCTATTATCCACCACTTAAGAGGCAGCATGGCATAGTCGATACGGAAACAGTATCAAAACCAAAAACTGTTCAAATCTTGCCCTTGACACTGGGCAGGTCACAACCTCTCAGTGTCTTCTTGAAGCCTATAAATTGCAGAGAAAGTCTAACCTTCACTAGTAACTCAAGGGAGTTCCCTTGCTCAATGAATTCATAGGTCATCTCTCTCTAAGATATGTAGTCTAAAACTGGCCTTGCCTGTTTAAGAATGACAGCCACTACCTAATAAATGCTCCAATGACATAAATAGACGATTCTCAAAGAATATCAACTGACTTCTGAAAAAAATGCTCTAAATAACAAGAGAAATGCAAATTAAAGGAACTCTTGGGGTCTACCTCACATCGAACAATTTATCAGTGATGACAAAAAAAGGAAGACAATTTTCAAAGAAGCTATGAAAGACAGACATACTAATACAACACATGGGGTAGTTAAACTGCCTTGGCCACTGTCATCGGGGAAACCATCCCTAACTGGGTTCAAAATGTTCTCAAAGATGGATAAGTTCCTGCCTCAGTCCTTTGAAGGTGAGATTAGGGGAATGTGTGTATCCTGGGCCTGGATATTGGAGATTATGTCTTTATTAATCCTGCCTATGAAGATCTGAAATGGAATTTGAAACTATGCTAAAAAAAAGAAAAGAAAACAATTCAACAAAATATAAATATCCTTTGCCCTAGCAATATCACTGCTAGGCCTAAATCCAAACTGATCAAGGAAAGAGGAAAGGGGCCCATGGGCACAATAATATTATAGCAGCACTTTTTAGAGTGGCAAAAACTAGAAACTTAGAGAACAGCCATCAATTAGGGAATGGGTTATACAAATTATGGCATATAGATGTAATGTAATATTACTGGATCACAAGAAATTATAAAAGGAATGGTTTCAGAAAACTCCAGGAATCTCACATGAATTGATCATAGTAACAACATTACACATTCAAATAATTTTGAAAGATTAAAGAAGTGTAACATGTGCAATGACCAAACAACTCTAAAAGAAGACACATACATCATGCTCCTCACTTCCTGAGAAAAGTGATAGAATCTCAAGTGCATAATGAAACAAGCATTTCTAGAAATGGCCCGTTATTTGTATTCCTTTTAATTAGAATTTCCCCAACTTCCTATCAGTGGAAGACTGAGGAGGACAGAAAAGTTACTGACAGTTGTAAGTGGTATAGAATTTCTCCAACTTCCTATCAGTGGAAGACTGAGGAGGACAGAAAAGTTACTGACAGTTGTAAGTGGTATCTTTCCCCCAGCAGATAAATTAAGCTTTTCTTTTAAAATTCATGAAGAGCACTGGCGCTGGAGTCAGGAGTACCTGAGTTCAAATCCAGCCTCAGACACATAATTACCTAGCTGTGTGGCCTTGGGCAAGCCACTTAACCCCACTGCCTTGCAAAAACTAAAAAAAAAAAAAAAAAAAAAATCATAGAAGAGAAAAGGAATACAGAAGGAAATAAATATATATATATATATATATATATATATAGACAATTTTGAAAGTAACAAATTCCTCTTTCTCTATTGTACTTTATAATGTTCCTTTGGGAACATTTGTTAAGCTCACTATAATTTGTTTTAATAAAGTAAAAGAGAAATCTGTCAGGGTGAGGAATATATGAAAATGTTCTTCAGGTAATATGTAGAATGACAGGTGTCAGAGCTATAATTATGCTCTACTTTTAAAAAGCACCTATACAGAGGGCAGCTAGGTGGTGCAGTGAATAGAGCACTAGTCCTGGAATCAGGAGGACCTGAGTTCAAATCTGGTTGCAGATACTTAATTGCCTAGCTGTGTGACCTTAATTATATTGCAAGTCACTTAATTCCATTGCCTTAAATAAATAAAAGAATTTTTAAATAGCACCTATACTTTTTTTAAAAACTCAAAATACAGGAAAAAGAATATTATACAATTTATCAAAATAACTCTGTTACCTATATTCAGGAAAAGGATCATTATGTTTGGTACCAGAGCAGAGTTTCTCAATCTTAAATTTTTCCCCCCATCAGAACTTAAATAGCAAATTTTAAGAAAATAAATTAGCCATTTCCACTGCAATAGGCTCACTGTCTACACTAAGTACACCACCACCAGATGTTGAAACAAGGTACCTTATTTTATTGGTCACAGCTATCTGATTTATTGACACATTAGTCCCTCTAATTGCCAATACTTGGCAAATAAGACTGATAACACTTCTATCAGAAGCTGCCAAAAAAAGCGCTGGCTGCCCCAGCCAGCAAAGGGCCCCCAGGCTGGGGCAGAGTCGGGACCCCCAGGCCAGGGCAGAGTCAGGGTCCCCTCTGCTGCTGCTCTGGGGGGTGGCTGATAAGACTGGTCAGCCCCAGAACTCCAGAGTCAGCTCCTCCTTGCTTTAACATGAGCCTGAACCAGGTAGCTATCCAGCACTGGTTCCACTGTGGCACTTCGACTCTAGTTTCCTGTGAACTGCCTTGGCCACTGTCATCGGGAAAACCATCCCTAACTGGATTCAAAATGTTCTCAAAGATGGATAAGTTCCTGCCTCAATCCTTTGAAAGTGAGATTAGGGGAATGTGGGTATCCTGGGCCAGGATGTTGGAGATTAAGTCTTTATTAATCTTGCCTATGAGTTCAAGACATTCTGCATTAGCATCATCACCCGAGATGTCAGAGGCAACATTTACCATAGTCAAAACTTGGATTATGCATTTGGAAATCTTTTGAGAAAGCAGATGTAGGATACATAAAGAATTGAATTCACAGGAACTATATCATTTTTTATGTAGATTTATGGACTTAACAAAATCCAAAAAAGTTTCACTGTCTGGTTTTGGTGAGGGAAGGTGGCTCTTCTCAAAAAAATTGTCCTGTGAGTTTGCTTCTCAGGAATACCCTGAACTTTGCTATGATCAAATGGGTCAAAACACCCATAAGCTACAGATTTACTATTATTATAAGGTGCTCTATATTGTTAAAGGCTGTCCCCAAGGAAGGACTGGTCATCAAGAGAAATAGAGGTGGTCCAGTCAACATCTGGCCTCTTGATCCCACAAATGGAGAGTGGTTTCAAGTTGAGACAAGTTAAGATCACTGAAATCTCCCCCAAGAGATGACCAAAGAACAACCTGCTATCAAGGTCCTTAGCTGGACAGCAAAATATCAACTTGGAAATACTTTTTAAAGTTTTGTCAGGGTATCCAGTTCTGAACAATTTAATTATTTACACAACAGTAATAGCGCTGCAAAGTCAAATACACAACTCAGATCAGAAACTGAGGGCAAAAGACATGAAAAGAAAATGTTTAATTTTCTAAGACTGTAATTAAAAACACAACAAACCTGGTGAATGTATTGTAATCTTTTGCGAAGACATTCACAATTACACTGCTCTGCTGTATACAAATGAAATGCTTTAAAATCAGTTTTAGAAAAGAGGAAAATGGCAGCTGTTGTCCAGAGGTTTCATTTTCCAAGCTCATTTTCAAATATAGAATTTTCCATGATTTTATTTATCTCAATTTGAAGATCCTAAAAAAGACAGGCAGTAGATGCTGTGGGCTCTGTCCAAGAATTCATACTGTTAATAAGTATATAGGCATCCATCACTCAGTGCCCCAGGTTACTCCACTCTAAAATGATGTGGTAAAAAGGAACAAACTATTAATAACAGGATGTTTGGGAAAGAAAAAGAATTCTAAAGGATACATACTGAGCCTGAAAAAGATGTTGTCCATTTTGGCTAATTAAAGTATGATTTTTTAATTATATTTTTTGATGCAGTTGGTATTTCTGATCTTTTATGAAGGGTTTTTTAGAATTTCTGCTAGACTTGAATCAGTTTTTTAAAAACCTAACCTTTTTTTTTATTGCTTCTAAATAATAATACATCATCTCAGCCATCATCACTACGGTTATGTTAATTATTAGGCTGACCCATTAAATAAAAATTTTTAAAAAGTGCACAGACTCCTGGTTATGAGTACATCTCATCTAAGGCCACAAAGAATTTAAATGGATTATTTTCTATATTTACAGACAAAATATGAGAATGGAATCTGTATTTATGCCATCAATGGCATCCACTTCAATTTCATTATTATGTTCAAAAAGTCACTCCCTTTCTCTCTCGATGTTAGTCATTTCAAGCATATCTAACTTCATGACATCATTTGGGATTTTCTTTTTTTGTTGGGGATTGTTTGTTTTTGTTTTTGTTTTTTTTTTTGGTTTTTGCAAGGCAATGGGGTTAAGAGACTTGCCAGAGTCACAAGCTAAATAATTATTAAGTGTCTGAGGTCACATTTGAACTCAGGTCCTCCTGACTCCAGGGCCAGTACTCTATCCACTGCTCCACCTAGTTGCCCCCATTTAGGATTTTCTTGACAAAGATACTGACTTGGTTTGCCATTACCTTCTCGAAGTCATTTTAGAAATGAGGAAGCCAAGGAAAACTGAATTAAGAGACTTGCCCAGGGTCACAAAACTAGTAAGTGTAAGAGGTCCAAGTTGAACAGGCCTAGGTTCTATCCACTGTGACACTAGCTGCCACTCTCTGTCTCTCATTCATCTTCAATCCTCCTTCTACTGGTACCTTCTCTTCCTACCTATAAATATGGTCAGGTCTCTATCCTAAAAATATCTCCCCCCTCATAAGCCATCCCCTCAACATAAATGAGTATGTATGAAATATTTTCTCCAGTGCTAAACTTCTAGAAAATAGCTGAAACTGTCCTCCTTTATGTCAAAAGTCTTGTAATTTGGCTTTCATAACTACTGTTCTAATAAAAGCAACTTTTTCCAAGATGGCCAAGAGACTCCTGTCAATCTTCCCAATTCTAATCAGTCTGGCCAATTATGAGTTTCTGGAACTGCTGCTTCTCTCCACATTTTTGGAATTTTCTTTCTTCTGTTCTCCTGGTTTTTTCATGTAAGACCATGCTCTTCTTCACTTACCCATATTTTTCCTCCCACCTCCTTTATATCACCTCTATGTAAATGACTACCAAAGTGTCTTCTATGAGCTCCTGCACCTCATTCCAACTCCCAAATTAGAATTCTCCATCTGGTTTTGTCAATAGCACCTTAAATTCAACTTATCTAAAACAAAATCTATCATCTTCCCCCTGAAACTTGCTCTTCCTCTCAATTTCTATGGATGGCATCACTATCCTCCTGGTTACTAAGACTCTAAACATCTGAATCATCTTTGATTTGTTCCCTTACCTCCTACACTGAACCAGCTGCCAGAAACTATTGAGTCTATCTTGGTACCATCTCTTCATAATTGTCTCCTCATAATCTTATATACTGCCACCACCCTAGTTTAAGCTCTCGTTAATCTTAATAACTACTCTAGATAGGTAGAAGGTGGAACCACGATGGCAGGGTAAAGGCAGGGACTTAATCAAGCTCTCCTATAAACCCCTCTGTGTACCTTTATATAATGATTCTAAACAAATTCCAGAGTGGCAGAATCCACAAAAGACAGAATAAAACAATTCCAACCCAAGACCCCTTAGAAGGTTGGCAGGAAAGTTCTGTTGCAGCTGGGTAAGAAAGGAGCACAGTGCAGTTCAGACCATGCCAGCATAGAGTGGTCCCCAGCAACCCATGAACAGGCAGTAGGGCAGCTCAATCAGTGGCAGGATGAGCCCATGGATGTCAACGATAATCGAGAACGTCAGCAGGAAAGCTCTGTCACACCAGGGTGAGACTGGAGCACAGTCCAGCACAGGCCGTGGCAGGGCAGCGCAGGCCACAGCAGTCAGAGTAGCACAGGTCACAGCAGGGCAGTCCCAGCCCCAGCAGGACCAGGAGTAGGTCATGGGAGGCACTGAATCAGTGGCTGCTGCTTCCATAGATCTCAGCTCACAGATGGTAAGGGCGTCCAAAGGAGATTACAGGGGACTCTTTGCTAGCCCCGAGGCAGTACTCTAGTACTTAGTGCATACCTCAATCTGAGTTGTAGTTTTAGGTCACAGATTCAGGAAAAGAAGAGGAGTACTGGGGCGGCTAGGTGGTGCAGTGGATAAAGCACCGACCCTGGAGTCAGGAGTACTTGGGTTCAAATCCGGTTTCAGACACTTAATAATTACCTAGCTGTGTGGCCTTGGGCAAGCCACTTAACTCCATTTGCCTTGCAAAAACAAACAAAAAAAAGAGTACACCAGAGCTTGTTGTCACTGGGGAGCAGGGACCCTCCTCACAGTTCCAGGGCAGAAAAGAATGTTTGCTGACCTCACAGATCAGAATAGCAACACCTTTCTTTAAATCATTACAACTTAGAACTTGGAGGTCCTTAGAAGTATCTCTGAAAATAGCTGCATAGAACCTTCAGACAATATGTCCTCCACCCTAGAAGAAGAACTCTACCTTAACAAAGAGTTAAAAACAAATCACAGACTGACAAAATCATAAAACAGGGGAAAAAACTGAACATAAAGTTCCTATGTAACAAGGAAAATCAAAACATACACTCAGAAGAAGATAACAAAGTCAAAGCTCCTACATTCAAAGTCTCCAAGAAAAATATGAATTTGTCTCAGGCCATTTCAAAAAGGATTTTTAAATCAAGTAAGAGATGTAGAGGAAGATAAAAATGAGAGCAATGCAAGCAAATCATGAAATACAAGTCAGCAATGTGGTAAAAGAGTCACAAAAAAAGTACTGAAGTAAATAATACCTTAAAAACCAAGCCAAGTCAAATGGTACAAAAAGTCAATGAGAAGACTACCTTAAAAAAAGCAGAAATGACAAAATAGAGAGACTCAAAAATTCGCTGAAGAAAAACCTCCTTAAAAGCATAAGTGGTTGGGGCAGCTAGGTTGTGCAGTGGATAGAGCACTGGCCTTGGAGTCAGGAGTATCTGAGTTCAAATCCAGCCTCAGACACTTAATAATTACCTAGCCGTGTGGCCTTGGGCAAGCCACTTAACCCCGTTGCCTTGAAAAAAAAAGTAGAAGTGGTCAAATGGAAATGGATGTACAAAAGCTTATTGAAAAATATAATTCTTTAAGAATTAGAATTGAGCAAATGAAAGCTAAGGACCTTCATGAGAAATCAAGAAATAATAAAACAATGAAATAGAAGATAAAGTAAAATATCTCATTGAAAAAACACTGGAAAATAGATCCATGAAAGATATTTTAAAGATATTTTAAAACTTATTGGATTCGAAAGCATTGATCAAAACAAAAGAACCTTAAAAATCATCTTTCAAGAAATTATCAAGGAAATCTTCCCTGATGGTCTAGAACCATAACAAGATTGGGGTTAAACAAGGGTGCCCATTATCACCACTATTATTCAATATTGTATTAGAAATGTTAGCTTTAGCAATAAGAGAAGAAAAAGACATTGAAGGAATTAGAATTGGTAATGAAGAAACAAAACTTTCACTCTGCAGATGATGTGAAGGTAAACGGAAAGAATTCTAGAAAATCATCTTAAAACTACTGGAAATAAACAGCAACTTGCAAGATATAACATCAACTCACATTTCTATGTATTACTAACAAGATGCAGCAACCAGAGAAAGAAATCTCATTTAATATAACTTCTGACAACATAAAATACTTGGGAGTTTACCTGCCAAGACAGACTCAGAAATTCAACAAATCAAATCAGATCTAAATAACTGGGCAAATATCAATTGCTCATGGATAGGCCAGACTAATATAATAAAAATGACAATGCTACCTAAATAAAACTACTTATTTAGTTCAATCAAACTTTCAAAAAAGTACTTTAATGACTTAGGAAAATAGTAAAATTTCATATGGAGGAAGAAAAAAGTCAAGAATATCAAAGAATACCAAAGATTCCAGCTTCTGGATTAAGAATTCATTCTTTGATAAAAACTACTAGGAAAACTGGAAGGTGATAACATGACAGAAACTAGAATTAAAACATTTCATGCCCTATACCATGATCAAAATGGGTACAGGATTTAGACATCAAAGATAATAATGAGCAAATTAGGAAAACAAGGAATAGTTTACCTGTCAGATCTATAGAAAGGGGAGCAATTTATGATCAAAGAAGAGATAGAGAATGTTATAAAAAATACATTGGATAATTTTGATTATATTAAAAAGTTTTTGTACAAACAGAACCACTGTAACCAAAATCAAAAGGAATAGTAAATTGGGAAACAATTTTTATAACGTGTGTTTCTGACAAACGATTCATTTCTAAAATATAGAGAGAACTGAGTCAAATTTATTAAAAAAAAAAGTCACTTCCCAATGTCAAAGTACATGCAAAGGCAACTCTCAGACAAAGAAATTAAAGTTATCTATAGTTATATAAAAAATTGCTCTAAATCAATATTCATTAGAGAAAGGCAAATTAAAGCATCTCTGAGGTACCAACTCAAAACTCTCAGAATGGTCAATATGACCAGAAAGGACAAAGATTAATGGAGGAGGAGGAAATGTGGGAAATTTGGGACACTAATGTTTTGTTGATGGAGCTGTGAACTGATCCAACCTTTCTGGAGAACAATTTGGAATTATGCTCAAAGGGCAATGAAATGTGCATAATCTTTGATCCAGCAATACCAATACTATGTCTATAACCTGAAGAGATCATGTAAAGGGGGAAAATTCTACATGTACAAAAATATTCATAATAGCTTTTGTTTGTAGTGGCAAAGAAATGGAAATTGAAAGGATGCCCATCAATTGAGGAATGGCTGAACAAATTGTGGTATACATATGTGATGGAATATTATTGTGATAGAAGTTGAGGGACAGAATTTCAGAAAAGTCTGCAAAGCGTTGCATGAATTGATGCTGAGTAGGATAAACAGGGCACATATTAACAAAAAAATGAGGTGATGATGATTTGCTCACCCCATCAAAACAATAATTGGGAGCAATTTTAGGCGATCTGTGATGGAGAATATCATCTGTATCCAGAGAAGGAATTGTGGAATTTAAATGAAGATCAAAGCTAATTATTTTCAATTTTTAAAAGTTGTCTTACATAATGTGTAATTTTGCTATCTCTAAAATTTTCTTTCTCTGTTTTGGATCTGATTCTTCTCTCACAAGTTCAATTTCGATCTATGCTTATCATGGATGCAAATGTAAAGTCTATACCAGATTGCCTTCTGTTGGGAGGAGAGAGAAGAGAAAGGGGGGAGGGAGAAAAATTGTAAAATTCAAATCTCAAAAAAAAGATTGGTAGAAACTACCATTGTATGTAATTGGAAAACAAAATATTTATTTAATTTGAAAAATAAAGTATTCCACCAATAAATTAAATTAAATTAAATTAATTTTAATAAACTTTAAAAAAGAAATCATGAGTGGTCAGACTATAGAAAAGCATGGAAAGAATGATATGAAGTGATGCTGGGTGAAGGGAGCAGAACCAAGAGAAGATTGTATATACATTAACAACAATACTGTGAGTTGACCAACTGGGATGGATGCAGCTCCTGTCAGAAGTTCAGAGATCAAGGACAACTCTGGGAGATCTGCTATGAACAACACCATTCATATCCAGAAGGGAAAAAAACCACAGAATCTGAATGCATACTACATTCACTTTTTAAAAATTTCTCCATTTTTTCCGTCCTATCTCATGGTTTTCTTTCTTGCCCATTACCTGTAATTCCTCTTACACAAAATGACTACTCTGTTATGTTAAAAAGAAATGTACATGTACAACTTTTACCAGGCCCTTCACCACCATGGGGCAGGGGGAGGAAAGGGAAGGTGACAGAAAAATATGTAACCCATAAATTTGCAGATGGATGAATGTTAAAAAATTACCATAGCATGTAACTGAAAAAATAAAATAAAATTTAAATTAAAAAACAGAAATCAGTATCTTTTTATTCAGCTAAGTAAAATCTCTATTTTGTTTGAATTGGTTTGTATGCTTGGAGAGTTTCATTTACCACATAGTCTGGGTAACAAGTTGACTTAGGTCATTTAGAACTTATGCTCAGGATACACAACAAATGAAGAATCCATGACAAAGATCAAACAAAACACATTTCAGTTAGTTCCTTTTAGGAAATTAAGGAAGCAGAAGAGAAAAGCACTACAGACTACACTGAATGAAGATCAAAAAAAAAAAAGTGAAACAAAAGCAAATTTGCCATCAGAACATTATAGCCCACTTGGACAGGAACACTTATTAAATGAGGAATATGGAAAACAAGATTACAAGTTAGACAAAGAAATATATATAACAGTGATGGACTTCAAGTATCCCAACATCTGCTAGAGCAGAATTGCTAATAATTTCCTTAACTGCCTTAACAATAATAGTAACTTGGGGCGGCTAGGTGGCGCAGTGGATAAAGCACCCGCTGTGTAATCAGGAGTACCTGGGTTCAAATCCGGTCTCAGACACTTAATAATTACCTAGCTGTGTGGCCTTGGGCAAGCCACTTTAACCCCATTGCCTTGCAAAAAAACCTAACAACCCCCCCCCCCCAAAAAGAAAACAATAATAGTAACTTCATCTTTCAAAAGGTGGATACTTATGTATCCAGAGAAAGAATTGTGGAGTTTGAACAAAAGGCCAAAGACTATTACTGTTAATTAAAAAAAAAACATTTTGCTATCTCTTATACTTTATTTTTCTTCCTTAAGGATATGATTTTTCTCTCATCACATTCAACTTAGATCAATGTATAGCATGGAAATAATGACTGCTTTCTGGGGGGGGGGAGCAAGATTAGGGGAAAAGTTGTAAAATTCAAAATAAATAAAATCTTTCTTAAAAAAAGGTAGATACTTAAAAACAGATTCTAATCAACAAAGGATTCTGCTAAGGTGAGAGAGAAAGAAAGAACAGGAAGGAATTAACTATTCCTTTCTAGAATTTGTGATAGAGAGGAAGTCAGCAGAGCCTGACATGTACCCTAGATTTTGAGGAAGCAGATTTCAAATGTTAAGAAGACAGAATTCCATGCATTTAAAATTCTACAAGGGAAGTTAACCCAGGAAGAATGGGAAACTTTCAAAATGAAATTCTGAGGACATAAAGAGAAATAATTCCAATGATCAAGAAAACAGTTTTCTAGGAAGATGGATATGAATGCATAGAAAACTCACCAACAAATTTAAAATTTTAAAAGATATTCACAGAAGAAGGCAGCTAAGAGGAAAAGATAATAATCAATCAATAAAATCTTACTACATATTTCCTCTGTGTAGGGCATCGTGCTAAACAATGAAGATAAAAAGAAAAAACAAAATAGCTACCTGTTCTCAAGGAACTTATATTCCATTGAGGAAGACAATGACATATAGATAAATGAGTACATACAATATATACAATAAATAGAACATTTTGCAACAGAGAGCACCAATAGATGGGGGAATCAGAAAAAGCTTCACTTAGAAGTTGTCCCTTAAGCAGAGTTCTATAAAAAAAAAAAAGAAGCATTATGAGCTTATAACCAAAATGAGTTAAGGCTGAGGAGGGAGATTAAGGACTCCAAAATTAATAAAATTGTCTTATGGGCAAATAAGAGGTTAAAAGGAGAAATAAACTCTTTATTTGAAATCATTGGAATGATATATGACAAGAGAAAACAAGAGTTGCTCAATTTTCTTTTGGTTCTATTTTCTCTGTTACGGGAATGACTTTTGGAAAAGAAAGGATAAAATAAAATGGCAGAAGAAGTAACATATCAATTCAAGATAAATAAAAAGTGAGAAAGCACCTCATTGTCCTCCATGAATTCAAGTCACCTGTATCAAAACTGAAAGAAAAGACATGTGAATGTTGACCCACTGTCTTCATAAAGAGGGAGGGATTACAGGAACTAGTAAAAGATTTTTTAAAAATTTTTAAAAAATTTTTTAAAAATTTGAAAAAAAAGTGAGTAAAATCTAAATTACAAGTCAGAGTGCATCATTAAAAAGGTAATTAGAAAATAGAAAGGGGAGTAGTGACTATCAGCATGGCTTCATCTGTAATATGTCATGATAGACCATTGTTTTTTCACAGGGTCACTGAACAGGGAAATGAATGATATGAATGGAAATGAATGGAAATGAATCAGGAAAATGGTATAAAAATAACTTACCTAGATTTTACCAAAGCATTTGATAAAATACTGTAGAGAATAAGACATTGTTTCAAAGGCCCTGTTCTGCTTAGTCCCATAGAATTAGAAAAATGAATATTTTCCAAAAACATAGATTTTGGCTCAAAACCAAAGGAAAAACTTCCTAATAATTAAAGTTGTCAAAGAATGAAATAAGATGCACTCAAAAGTAATTTATGTTAGATGCTATAGATTATCACTCTTCACAGACCCCGTAGACAAGATTCTTAATGATCTCATATTTTTCCAACTAAACAATTCTGGGTTTTTTTTCCCATTTCAAATATGATATTAAAGTTCAAATACTCACCAAATTTCGTTCAAGATCCCCACCTTCTGCCAAAACCGCTTCCATACTGAATGAAAGTGTGCTGTGCTTCTCTTTCAATTAAAACCTGGTCATTGTGCAAATCTGAGAATCCTGGAAGAGTTTCAAAAAAAACGATTCACCATTCACAATAAGAAAAGAAAGTGAAACATCAAAGTGATATAGGAACATTATTATGATCTGAACAAAAGTTTTCAAATCAAGTAGTATTAAATATCAGAAGTGCAAGATATTGAATTAGAAATTTAGTAAGTACAAAAACATATGAGTTGTTCCTTGAAGGAGCTGATAAGAAATATAGTTGGATGGTCTGGCTTTAAACAATATAAGGTTGTCTTTGCAATGTTTTTTACCTGGGCTAAAATAACTTGAAAACTATAGTCTTTGAAAATAGTTTTAGTTATCCAAAAATATCTGACCACCAAAGAACTGGAAGTGAATGAAGTATAGCTTCTCTGAATGTTAAGCCAGTAAGAATTAGTTTTAAATTTAAAATCCTCTTCTGTATTGTTGATTCTGTATTGTTATGACTCTTTGTGATTCTTTGGATCATATCAAATTAATCTATGCCATGCCCAGCAAAAATAATGGAGTGGTTTACCATTTCCTTCTCCAGAGGAGTAAAACAAACCTAAGTTAAGTGACATGCCCAGGGTCACATAGGTAGTATCTAGGGCCAAATTTGAATTCAGTTTTATTCCTAACTCCATGTCCAAGGCTCTATTTTCACCAAGCCATCTATCTCCCTCTACTGTATTTAATTACCTCTTAATCAAAGCACTATCTTTAGACATTTTAAATTTGGGTTGAGTTTTTTCCTTTCTTAGATAAAATATAAATTTTAGAAGGTATCATTATCTAGAATTTAATCCAATTTAATCCATATTAAAAATTCATTGATCTACCTTCTTTAATTATTTCCTGGAAAACCTAAGGATTTCTATCTCCAACTCACCTTTACTTACCATCTTTCTCATAATTTTAATATTATACAAATGAAATCTGTTTTTAAAGCAATGGAACCAAAGTTTCTTTACTACCTACTTCACTGCCATTTTCTTTTATCACCTGAAGCTTTTGTCCAAACACCCACTCTACTAAAAGGAATGCATTTTTTATTGCAATATTTAATCCATACAACTAAAAGACACTCCATTTCTACCACTATAACACTTCTAAAATCCTTGTAGTTGTTTGAAAACTGTGCCCCCATTGGTAAGACTGGAGGTAAAGAATCGGGAAGCCAATGGAAAAGTAAATTCAATTAATGTGACAATTCTTTTGGCCCAATTTAACTGATAATAATTTGCATGGTTAATCTAGTCAAAAATCTGATATGCTTTTAGAAAATCCTAGAAGCAGCAACATGGGGGTGATGATCAACCTTGATGGACTTGCTCATTCCAAAAGTGCAAAAATCAGGGCCGAATTGGGGCTGTCTGCAATGGAGAATACCATCTGTATCCAGATAAAGAACCATGGAGTTTGAACAAAGTTCAAGGACTATTCCATTTAATTTGGGGGGGGGGGGAGAACAGATATCTTATTGTCTGATCTTGTTATCTCTTATACTTTTTGTTTCTTCCTTAAGGATATAATTTCTCTCATCACACTCAATTTGGATCAATGTATAACACAGAAACAAAGTAAAGACTGATAGATTGCTTTCTGTGGGGGGGGGGAGTAAGATGGGGGAAAAATTGTAAAACTCAAAATAAATAAAATCTTTAATAAAACAAAAATAAAAAATCCTAGAAGAGTCCTAATTAAGATTATTTTCATGTTTGTTTTAAATTCCTATTGAGAGAGTCAGATGTAGGGTTTAAAAGGGAAGATGTTACAAGTGGGAAACAAGAAGGAATAATACAAATATTCAATGTGTGGGCTATACTAGATCAGTATAGTTATCTCTTCTACATCTTAGGGGTTAGGGGTTAAGGCGTGGTGACCCCTCAAAAATAGAAAATCCACATAAAATTTTTTGATCCTCCTCTATCAAAAAAGAAGTCTTTTATGGGATATTTACAATACTTCATTTTGTAAAACTTGAGATGATATGGTAATATGATGCATATATTTTATTAATTTCTGTCCAAACTTTGTCATTTGCTGAACTTCCATTTATCACCTTCAACTTCTGTAAAACTTTCCCAAAATCCTATTTAATTTCTTATGCCAATTTGCAACATATCAAAAACATGATGAGGCAAATTGCAATGTGGAAGGGTTAACTGTAGTGTCAAACTCAAACCGAAAGAGATCACAGTTGCTGCATATTGATTTAAACACAAATTAACATTATCTGCATTGTATTCTTATTAAACATTTCCTTATACTTTGTTTTTATTGATATTTTCTTATATCACTACACTTATCCCAGATATCCTTTCCCCTTCCCTTCCCAGAAAATCATTCCATAATGACAAAAATATTTTAGCAAGAAAAACATCTGCAATGTATACCATGGAAACAATGTAAAGACTGACAAATTGCCTTCTGTGGGGGGTGGGGGAAGGGAAGTAAGATCAGGGGGAAAAATTGTAAAACTCAAAATAAATAAAATCTTTATTAAAAAAAAAAGGAAACCATCAGCAGAACTGATTGATACACTGCAAAGTCCAAATCATGTGCAATGCATAAAATATATTGACCTTTCCATGCTTCTCTGCATTTTTCACATATCATTTATTAAAGTAAATGAATATTCTTAACTTGTACTTGAAGTCATCCTGTTCTTTGATGACTCTTTTTTCAGATATATGTATTATTTATACCACTAATTTAAGCAATTAACATTGCTTTTCTACATGCCCTTTTTTGGACCTGGGAAAGCCAGATGACACAGTGGAAAGAGCACCAATTCCGAAGGCAGGAAGATCTATGTTCAAATCTGGCCTCAGTAGCTGTGTGACTTTGGGCAAGTCACTTCACTGTGATTGCCTCACATCCAGGGTCATTTCCAGTCATCCTGATTCCCAACCAGGAGAAGGTAAGGCTGGTGACTTAGCACAGCCCCGCCCCCCGCCCAAATCCTATTCATGTAGTTGTCATGGCATTACTTCCCTGATGTCATGTACCTTCTTCAAAAAAGAAAGACAAACATCATCATCATCATCATCATCATCACCATCACTTTGTGCCTGTATGGTTTCCCCCCCAATTAAACTCTGCCAATTAAGAACACTATCCTAAACTTTGTATCTTCTTCCATGCCTAGCAGTGATTTGCACTCACTAGTTGCTCACTATGAGAATAAGATAATTGTATCCTTATTTAAGAATATATTTCAATTTTTCTCAGTCACAAAAAGGACAATATTCTTAAAAGCCCATGTACCCAAAATATCAAGGGTAATGAGCATTCCAGAATATATATCCTTGTCTTGTGCAGATAATGCTGAACAAAAGTTCAATCTTTTCTTGATATTGCTGAAAATTAATAGTACAATAGAAAACACATTAACCTTTGAGTCATGAGATCTGGACTTGAACCTAGGGTATGGACATATCACAAAATATTTCTAATCTACAGATTTTAATTTGTAAAATGTAAATTGAAACAGATTGTGTTTTTATAACTTCAAAAATCCTTCATATAGATAAAATCTACATGAAATATGATGAAGTTAAAAGCAAAAGTTCCTGTTTCCATATCATCACAAAGGACTTTAAGAAACTCTGTTAAGACTAAAAATGACAATCCCCATTTTACAAATAAGATTTATGAAATAGGCTCTGTGCTAGGCCAACAATGAAGACAGACAATTCCCAGGTTCAGAGGGATTCCATTGGGGGGGGGGGGTGCAGCCTGGGGTTGCAATGGACTACAAATGTAAAGAAAGCCAGATTTAACACAGTCTGGCACACCAGAGCAGAATCCAAGGACAAGGAAATGGCAAAATGAGGCTATTGGTGGAAGTGGAGGCAGCCTGAGGCAGAAAAGGTCTGAAAGAGATCCTTAATTAGGTCAGGAATCAATCCACAACCATTTAGTGAAGGCCTACTCCAGTCTGGCAGTACAGGCAGGACACAGAGCTAATAAGCTCTTCTTGCCCTTAAGGGCCTTACCTTCTGATGATGGATTGAACCTGCTATGATACTGCCTGATAGGAACTTGCTTTGAAAACACAAAACAGACATTTATTAGAAGCCTTTGCTATGCATAGAATTTGCAAGGTGTGTGGATAAATGCAAAGTGTCCCTAAGAAACCGAGATCCTAAAGAGAAACAGAGTGCCTGAGACAAGTCAACCTATCTGCCTCTGCTCATGTCACCCCACAAGTGGACTAGGATGTTCAGTTTAGGGTTCAGGTCACATTTTAGGAAGGCCTTTGACAAGCTCAAGTTGATCCAAAGGAAAGCAACCAAGTGAATGCGGCTTCCAGGAGAGCAATATGAGAATTAGCTGAAAGAACTGAAGATGTTTACCCTAAAAAAAGAAAAAGTTAGATACTGTGTAACTATGCTCAAGCATCTCTAAATTTGCATATGAAAAGTGAGATTAGATTTCCTGACTCTTGGCTCCAGTGGGCAGAACTGCACACAGCTGGTATGTGTAAAAGAACAAATCTCAGCCCAACAGAAGCCAAAGTTCCCTAATAATTGGAGATACCAAAACGTAGAAAGGGTCAGTCTCTTCACTACGTAGACAGGACAGCCAGGGTTCCACATCTGCATTAGTCTGGCAGACCCCTCTTCTTTACCAGAGCTTACTATTTCTTCATGAAGTATTTCCTGATGCTCCCAAGGGTCAGAGCCCTCCACACCCAAAATCTGACCTGTACATATTTTGTAAATACTTTCTTATGTATGTGGTGTCAGCCCAAGAGAATGGTCCTTGAAGACAAGGGCTGTTTCACTTGTATCACAGTATTCCCAGAACTCAAAGAACATCTGAAGTTCTAAATCAAAGTGTGGTGAATGACTGATGACCCTTCTTTAAAGTTCTAAATTAGGTAGGTCCTTAAATAAATTAAGGCACCTTTATGATATAACCTTTTACTACTTTAGGTTTGTGTTTTTCCCAATTTTTCTAATTCTCAAGAATTAATTTGGCCCTTCTATTAAATAGTCATAAGTGAAAGAAATGAATTAATTGTCCCATTTAGACAATAAAAAAGACATTTATATCTCTTACCTAACTTTATTGTCCAACTACTCTTATGGGAACTATTATCCAAAATGGAAAATAAAAATAGAATAAGGGTCTTGGAACTACAGTCCTAAGATTTTTCTTCTACAAAATTTTCTAGTTCAAGATAAAATCTAAGATCTTATATAAATAGATGAAATTGAGAAAGTATTCCAAAAATTTTCAGGGCTGATTAAAAAGTTCAGTGAAATACATTCAAAATCTGACTATATTTTAAAAATTAATAAGACTTCTTTGATTTTTCCAACTAAATTGTACTGAAAAGACAAACTTTAATTTGTCTTATTTATCAAGAAATAAATTATAGTTTCCATGACCTAGAGCTGGAAGGATCAAAAGCAATCTTAATGCCTTCATTTTACAACAAATGAAATTTGACTTTGGAATCAGAAGATATGGTTTTAATTCACAGTTCTACCTATGAGCAAGTCACTTCTCAAGACCTGAGTTTCTGTGCTTATAAATGAAGGACACAGAATTAATAACCTTCAAGGCAGCTTCCAGGTCTAAATCTATGATAATAATTCTGTGATGAAAATTAGAAAAGTAAAATTCCTTTTCCAAAGGTATATAAAGCTTTGCTCTGGCAGAATCCTCTTACTAAGAAAGGGGCAATCTAAAGAATGATTAGAACAAAGGACTTCAGAATTTTTAAAAGTATTAACATTTTAAATCTCTAGAAAGCTTGTTAGACAAAATACTATTATTAGAAATTTTAAAGAATTAATCTCAACAATTAACAATTAACACCTTATATCTTAACAATCACTATCATACTTAAGTAAACTACCATATTTTCCTTAACCATCAAATAAAGAACTTCCTTGGTAACAAAATTCTACTGATATTACCATATACTTTATATAAGATGCCTATTTAAAATTAAGTAAAAATATTTGAACTAAATTATTCAGCTACAAGAGACTAAAGAACAGTTCCATTATGAAAGATCATTTAGGATTAGATATGGTTCCAAGAGATGAACTTACCATGTCACATGCCCATTAATTTTGCAACTAACAAAGAAAAAAAATAAAACCTACTAATGTTAAACCTAAATACAAACTGTCCCCTCATTAATTTTTTTCTTAGTTGTTTTTCCAATTTTGAAAATCCTAAAAACTTGATCAACAACAAAATAACCAATCTGATTTCAAAAGCCCCATGTTGAAATATGCCACTCACCTACTGACACATGAATTCATGTGTGTGCAAGGCCATCAATCAAATTCATAGACATGACCAGAGCAAGCATTTATTTGATTGACTTAATTATGAAGACCTGTTACAAAGGTTTGGTTTGGTTTGGTTTGGGTTTGGGAAGGTCCGGGATGGTCAGGAAGGGGAATATAAGGGTGGTAAGGGAAAACAGATGAATAAAAGCAAATTTAAAGGCAGAAAATCTTAGCCTGCCCTCCAAAGAAAATAAAAATAAATTGATATATCTTTGTAATACAATTTATCTATAAAAGCAGAATCTGGTGAGTTTTATCCTTCAAGCACCCTAAGAATCTTTCTATAAAGGTAGCTCAGCTACCAAGAGGTGTTACAGCATCAGATCCTGACAGGAATTATGCCTAACAGGCTCTTATTCTGATCAGAAAAAAAATTCCATAGTCCCCTTTCCTGTCTGATCATTTCAAATATGAAAAAAATCTCATGCTCTGAGAAGCACCTTAATAAATGAAAGTCAAATCTGGAACTCGCTTATTTTAAAGGTAACTGGAGGTATAATTATGTAAAACAAGGGTTATCCAGCTTTTCTGGGCTGCATCATGCAGCAAAAACATAGAATTTAATATTTATTTCTGACTATTAGTCATAAACAAACTTTTGTTGGACAATGCTGTCCAGAAGAGCTAAGAACCCCTTAAAGTGTATTATACAAAACTTAGTACTTGGGGTAAGGTTTTTCTTTTACAAATCTGAGATGTTCTTAGATTGGATAGTTGCTTCAAAAAAAGCAAAACATTATATTCAAAATAGAAGGGGATAATAATTAGATTTCAATCAAGGCAGAAGCAAAAATAAGACCAGATTAAAATAAAAAGGATAAACAGGTAAATTACATTATGCTGAAATTTACTTCAGGAAATGAATTACAATCAACACTGAACATATAGTCACTAAAAGTCAGAGGTAAAAAAATAATAGTAGGGGACCTCAGATCTTAATAAAAAAAAGTTAAGGGCCTGAATAGGATTTCAAAAAGATAAATATGATAGCCTACTTGTAGTTACAGAATGGTAAAAGAAAGATTATACATTTTTCTCAGTTGTGCATGACACCCTGGGGGGGGGGGAATTATACATACTAGGGCATAAAAACCTCATAAACTTCATAAATGAAAATAAGGGGAAATAATAAATGCATCATTTATTAACCAGCTCATCAAAGAAAGTATTAAACATTAAGTGGAGACAATTTAAATAGAAAGAATTGCTTAAAGAAAAAATTATGGGGCAGCTAGGTGACGCAGTGGATAAAGCACCGGCCCTGTAGTCAGGAGTACCTGGGTTCAAATCCAGTCTCAGACACTTAATAATTACCTAGCTGTGTGGCCTTGGGCAAGCCACTTAACCCCACTGCCTTGCAAAAAAACCTAAAAAAAATTATAGAAAAATACATAATTCCACTAAAAATAATGACAGTGAGAAAACATGCCAAAACTTATGAAATTTTGGGAGGGAGAACTGTATATGTCTAAGCACCTTAACAAAAGAGAAGGAAGAGATCAATGAACTGGACATGCAAATAACTATTAGACCAACAAATTTAAATAGCCCAATTAAATACTAAAATTCTGAAATTCTAAAAAATTAAAGAAATTAACAAAACCAAAAGTAAAAATTTCAATAATCAATAAATAATATTGGAAGTTGAATTTTTAAAGTAAATCTATACTTTAACAACAAATGGCAAATAAAGGAAAACATGAAAAGCTATACTACCAAATTATATGTCAATAAAACAATGTAAATTAAATGAAAGAATATTAAAAATATATAAAATACTAAAAATTAACATAATAAGAAATGGAGAAACAGAAGAAAATCTACAAGAAAGCAAAGAAAAATGGACAATTTTGAACACAATGTGTAATATTTATCATATAGGCTTTCTTGAAATCGAAATTTTTTGCTACATTTATGAATTCTCTCATGTTCTGTGGTGCACATGACAATGATTTTTTTTTGTAAAATTTTAAAAAAGGAAATGAGAAAAAAATGCACCTGCATTCTATATACTGGCATAAACTAGAGAAATTTCAGTGATATCAGGGGAAAAAGCAAAGATGTCCACTATTACATTACCATTTGACATAAAGCCAAAAATGTTAAGCTATACCACTAGACAAAAAAAAAAGGCAATTGAAGCAATAGCATAGGCAAAAAAGGAAACAAAACTGGTTAGTTGGTTGGTTGGTGGATTCTTGTCCTTCATTATTGAAGAAAACCAAAATGACATCACTATACAGGGTTAGATAAGCAATTTTTAGGGCATCTTTTCTAGTGCCTTCCTCACATCAGGAGATGAGCAGTGTGATCCTTAAAAGGGCTGCTCAGTCAGTCTCTCAGGGGGCTGCCAAATTCCACTGCTGCTTCCAGTGCAGAAATGACCCCATGACCTGGGCCACTTGTGTGCAGATTTTGTCTACAGTTCCCAGTCGCAGATTGTGACTACATTTCCCAGTGTATCTACACCTGCTGCTTCATCACTTGCCTGCCACCATGGGACTTTGAGGAATGGTCATGAATGTCTTTTATTGCAAACGTAAATTGGATTTAAGTGATGTAGACCTGCATGAAGTCATCCATCTCAATCTCTCTTCCAAAGTCATCATTATCCAGCTTAACAAGACAGAGTCGAGACAATGGTGATGGCTCTGGATGCAATGGACGACCTTGGCATCTTCGATGTCTAAACAAGCTCCAAGTGCTCCACAGCACCTGCTTCAGCTGGTTCATGGCCATTGGAATGAATGGTTCTCCTCTACCCATTCCACCAGTCTACCCCATGCCTGGGGTAGACACTGCCCACTACTCACAGATGGGCTTGAGACTCCCTCAGTTACCCTCACTCTGGTTTAGCCTACCTGCCAAAATGGTTTACCAGGGTGTGGTTGCTGTGCATTCTACAGTTTCTAGGAGCCACAGGTGAGAGTTAGGTGGCTCAGATGGACAACAAAGGTGAAAAGCAGCCCTCCCTGAAGAGGCCTCAGCAGCCCTCACACCAAGGTACTAGTCTTCCTTGAACACACCCAATTACTAGTTCTATCTTCTAACCAAAGTATCACCTAGTGGTTCCAAATGAACACAAAGACCTCATCTCTCACAGTAAGGACTCAACTTATTCAACAAAAAATGCTGAGAAAATAGAAAAGTCTGCCAGAAATTAAGTACAGACTAATGTTTCACATAATATACCAAGATAAACTCCAAACTTAGGACTTAAAAAAATAAATCATCACATCTAACTAAACAAATTAGAAAATCAAAGAAATTACCTTTCAGAGCCATGCATATGGAAAGAGTTCATTACCAAACAAGACATAGGGTAGGTCATAAAGGATAAAATACATTATTTTAAATAAAGAAAATAAAAAGGTTTTCTATAGTCAATAGATAAAATTAAAAAGGCAACAGTTAACTGGGAAAAGATCTTTGCAGCAAGTTTCTATGAAAAAGGTCTTATTTCTAAGATAATAATGAAATGCTTTAAATTTATAAGAATAAGAGGCAATCTTTAAAGGTCAACACATATGAAGAAAGCAGTTTTTCAAAGCAAGATACTCAAGCTATCAATAGGTATATGAAAAAAATGTTTCAAATCATCATTACCTACCAAAACACAAATGAAAGCAATTGTGAGCTTTCACCTCACATCCATCAGACTAGGAAAGATGAGAAAAAAAAAAGAAAATGACAATAGCTGGATGGTCTGTAGGATATTAAAGAACATTAATGACCTGTAGTAGAACCATGAATTGGGCAAGCCATTCTGGAAAACAATTATGAACTATGGCCCAAAAGTCACTAAACTATGCATTAACTCTGTAAATGCTTCTACTAAGGCCAATACTCCAAAGAAATCATTGAAAAAGGAAAAGGATATGTATATACATAAATTAGGATAGCAGCCTTTTGTAGTGAAAAATTGGAAACTAAGGGATATCCATTAAATAGGAAATGGCTGAACAATATGATATGAGTATAATGGACTATTACTGTGTACCATAAAGGAATAACCAAAGGAATACGTTCAAAGAGGTAGAACTGAAGGTGAACTGAACTAAACCTGGGAAAATTTATACAACAATTAACAAGAGTATTAAGAAAAACAATTTGAAAAGATTGAAGAACTCTGATCAGTGTAATGATCAAACAAGATTCAAGAGTAACAGTGATGAAACATCACTCATCTTCTGAAAGAGGTGATGAATTCAAGATGAACACAGCATGACATGTATCTTTGGATATAACCAGTGTAGCCATTTTTTTTTGCTTGACTATGAATATTTGTTTCCAAGTGGATCTCCACTTGGAGGGAAGGAGAAAAAAATAAAGTTATATTTAAAAACATATGAAATTGTTTTTTATAAATACTTTTAGTAATTATAATCATAGAATAAACCAGTCCAAAGGACCTTAAAGATCATCTAATATAAGCAAAACTTCTCATTTTGTAGATTAGTAAACTAATGTCCAGTGAAGTGAAGTAATCTGCCCTAAATTCATAACAAGTTAGTGGCCAAGCCAGGTCTTAAGCCAACAGCTCATTCCTTTGACTACTATACTTTTTTTATTAGCACCTTGAGACAATATATAAATGTCTCTAGCATATAACAAAGAGCCTTGTTTCAAGTACTAATTAAACCTATTCTGGGAAAGGAAGATTTAAAACACATTTACTTTATTCAAAATAAAAAACTTCTTAATTCTTTTCAAAGTTATTTATTAGTATATCCCTGTTACAGAAACTTTGCATTAACATTACAATTATTCAATACAATACACTTAAGCTAAATATTTAGTAAACTTAATTGTGAATAAATTATCCCTTATTCTTATGATATCAATAAATATCTGAAGCAATATCTCTGATAACTTTCTAGACCTACAACCTAGAATTAAGGAGTTGTGGTACACCTTCAAAAAATAAGACAATTCCTGAAATGCACTGAAAAAGGCTACCGATGTACTCTAAACACAAAGTTCTAAAAAAACACATCATCTGGTACTTACCATAATGCAATTTAGTAAGTTCATAAATTTTTTGTTTCATGAAACAAGACAGTGATTTTGTTCATGACAGGAAACCTAAAAAATTTGAAACTATGTCAATTTCCAGTATTTGCACAAAAGTTAATGATAAACTCAGCTTAACATTTCCCTGGAAAATAAGTTTTATTCTTTTTATGACTCTAAAACTCACGAAGAAAGAGAATATATAAAGCGGTTGATGGAGAAACAATTCTGGAAGTCAAAAGTGCTAGAAAACAGAACAGTGAAAAAAAACTATGAGTATAAGCTTCTTTTTGACAAGAAACATTTTGAGAAAGAATAACAGAGGGTTTTGAGTGAAATGACCAATAAACTAAAGGATATATACATTTTCTCTGATTTCCATGACCCTCAAACATCTCCAAAACAGAAATTTCTATATAGGCCAAAGATAAAACAACTTCAGCTGTCTCCATGATCAAGAAAACCGAGAACCAAAAAATTTAAAAAACAAACATGCATTGAATCTCCCCCTGAATTTATGCAGCACCTCCTCCCTCCTCCATGGCCTAACATGGTACTGGCAGAGAGGTCCCACTAGCCAATCCAAAGAACTAACCTACTGGAAACAAAACCAAATTCTATACTCCAGGACCCTCAAATTCCTAGAGAATCCTGGTTCCAAACTGTAGACACTCACTGAAGCCCCAATAAACAAAGTCCTGACAGTAATGGTTGCTGCAAAAGAGCTCTATGCAAGAGCTAAGGAACCAAGGCAAAGGGATAGGGAAAATGTCTGGGTTTGAAATAAGGATACACATTATACCAGAAATACCCTCTCCATCCACAGTCTTTAAGACATTCAAATTCCTAAAGATAGCCATCAACCCTGGTTGCAGCTGCAGAGAAGTAAGAAAACAGAAACAGAATAGGAGACCATATTGGGGAGGGGCTGGAGGCAGGGAGTAAATGAGAGAGGGAGGGGTGTAAGAGTGCTGAATTCTACTAAGCCAAAAAAGAGTCCATTAACAAACTGGGGCCACTTCTGTTCACTCAAAATCCACTTGGGACAGAGACCTAGGCTATTGTATAGGCAAAGAGGAGGTTGAGCAGTCTTGAAATCCAGGTCATAGGAAAAGAAGGGAAAGAGTCAGAAAGTGAGCAGTAAGAGAAATATTGGGGGAGGGGGAATATTAATATTACCAAAGATCTCAGGAAGAAGACTACTCAAAAAATAAACAGATCAATCAACAGAGAAAAAGATTAACAAAAGAAAATATGGCCTCCAGATCTCATTACCAAGTTTAAGTACTACAAAGCAAAACAATACAACTTTTGGTGAGACAAAGAACTCAGTGCAATTTGAGAACATGAAATCATAACAAGTTGTTCTGGAGAAAGAAGAATCATAAGAGAAATTATAGTCCTACACAGTAAAAATAATGGCCATAAAAAGAAAAGGTTGAATCTTCAAGTTTGGTCTCCCAAATAACAAAAGAGAGAACAATAGACTAAGAATACAAATCACAAAAAAGGTTAAATATCTAGAAGAAGAGAAGCAAAAAACAATAACATTAAAAGAAAGATGCAAGCAAAATTAATAGCTCTCAAAGACAAAAAATTATAGGAAAAAAAAATCTAAGGATCCTAAATCTCCCAGAAAAACACAAGTCAAAAAACCTAAACATCAAAATGGAAGAAATAATACAAAAGTACTGACTAGAACTTCTGAATACAGAAAATGAAAACAGAAAGAATGCATAGATCACCTCCAAAAAAATCTGCAAAGTCCAAGGCACAGAAACTTAATTCAATTCAGAAACAAGTTCTGAAATCAAGAGAAAAAATTAATAACACAACACTATTCTGCACCAATCAGAAAACACAAGAAAGAATAAAATAATGTGTTCTGAAAGCCAATGGGAGGCTCAGGTTGCAGTCCAGTGACCTACCCTGGAAATATGAACTTAACTATAAATGAAAATAGATGGACATTCAACAATAAAGAGGCATTTAAACCATTCTTAGAAAGAATGCCAGACCTGAAAAGATAATTTGCTTCTCAAGACCCAGACAACAGCAATTATAGCAGTGAACAAATTCAACAACCAAAAATTGCAACAGTAATAGGCAACAGCCAATAGAGAAACTACCTTCAAAATATACACAAGGAAATAGATATGAAAGCAGAAGTCAGGTTGAATTAACATTGAAAAAGCAAACTTGGGGCATTAGGAACAGAACCTTGAGGGCATTATGAACAGAACCTGCCTACAAATTAAACAATCTTTTTTATGGGGCAATATTATGAAATGAAAGGATACATGAAAGGGTAAAGGCAAACATAAGAAAAGAGAGTAGTATCTGAAATGCTCAGACCAAATCAAGGGCTAGCAATGAAGGGAAGGTGACTCCCCACTGTGGTCTTTAGGAACAAAGGAGCCTTTAGGGGAGTGGGTAAAAAGGAAAGGAGAAAGACTGAAAAGAAAATGAAAGAGAGGGAGACTAGTGGTGGGAGATTTCAGCAATGAATGCTCCTACTGGTGAAAAGAGATGGTCTGTAAAGGGAAATGGAGATCATGGGTTGGTGCTGTCTGGGAAGTTTGATGCTTTAAAATACCTCTTGTGCTAACTCAGTAGGGATGGAGTTGGAACTCCAGGGGAAATGAGAGGGCATGTACCCAGGGAGAAGATTTTGAAGCAAATGAGGGCAAAAGACAGTCATAGACTGATAGTGAGATGCACAATCAGGGATATGAGGGGAAGAGGGTTAGTGTCCAACCATGGGGAAGTATCTTCTCCCTCAATGGCAGGAAAAGGTACTTTTTTCCCCCTGGAACTGAGGTAATGAAAAAAGAGAATTTGCAGAGAAAACTCTTCAAGGAGGTGGCAGAAATTGCCTAGAGGGAGTGTAGAGGGCAGATACTTCAACACTTTTGATTCCATAAGAAACTAGATAGAGCCTAGATAACTATAGGGATTGTGAACCAGAGAATGAGGATAAAGACTAGAAAGAATGAAAGAATGACTAGACGTGAGAGAAATCCTCTCTGGAAAGCAGCAAAAATGAAATTATACAATTAATGAACAGGATCAATTAAAGGGGAAGAGATAAAGTAGTAATCCCCTTGACTGAGAAGGGGGAAATATGGGTGAAAATGAAATAACCAGATAAAAAAGGAAAGAAAAGAATTGAAAACAAAACTTGAAAGTGAAAGGAATAATATATGAGAAGGGGGAATATGAGGGGGAAAGAGCTGTGGAGAATAGGGTCTCTTTTTAAAAGATTAAGCTAAAGAAACTGAAGAGACAGCACTATTTTTACAGTGGAAGAGAAAAGAAAAGAAAAGAAATCATGGGGCAGGTAGGTGGCACAGTGGATAGAGCATCAGTCCTGGAGTCAGGAGAGCCTAAGTTCAAAACCAGACTCAGATATTTAATAATTACCTAGCTGTGTGACCTTGTGCAAGTCACTTATCCCCTTTGCCTTGCAAAGAAAAAAGAGAAAAAAATCATACTTCAAAAAAATTAGTCAAATATAGGAAAATTTAAAACCTCTTATAATTTTAAATGTGAAAGAATTAAACAATTCAGTTTAAAAAAAAGCAAATCGAATTTCTTAGACAACCCTAAACCTTTCATTTCATATTCAGCAAAATGGCAAAGACAACAAAATACGGCAACAGTGAGTACTGCAACAATTTGAAATCATTAGTCTACCAATACATTATTAAAGGAGTTGTGAGATGGCACAAACCATTTTGGAAAATAGGAGTATGACTAAAATGTCCATAACCTTTTGCACCAAGGAATCAATTATTATTAGGTCCAAACTCTTTTTTTTAAGTATTTGCAAGGCAATGGGGTTAAGTGACTTGCCCAAGGCCACACAACTAGGTAATTATTAAGTGTCTGAGGCCAGATTTGAACTCAGATACTCCTGACTCCAGGGCTGGTGCTCTATCCACTGCGCCACCTAGCTGCCCCAGGTTCAAACTCTTAAGGAAACAATAGATATTAAAAAGTACCCATATACACCAAAATAATTATAACAGTATTTTTCATGAAAACAAAGAATTGGAACAAATCAAATAGAAATAGCAAATTGTGATTCATGAATGGAATGTTGTATTACTGTACTGTAGGAAATACTGGACTGTGATAATTACAAAGAAGCATGATCTATATAAACTGATTCACAATCAAGTAAGCATACCCAGAAAACAGCATATACCATGACTATAACAATATAAATGGAAAGAACAATTCACCTCAACAATTATAAGAAAACATAACAAAATTATAAGGATCAAGCATGAATTAATTGAAGAGATATGAGAGGACATCCCACTCCTTCAGGGAGGTAAGAGGTTCAAAGATGCTACATATTGCACATGCTTTTGGATATTTTCAGTATTTAGATCAGTTCAGATTTTTTACTTTTTCTTTATTTTTTTTGTCATATGAAATGTCTCTCCTGGAGAGGAATGGAGAAGAATAATGAGGATAATTATGAAAAAAACAATACATCAATAAAAATTTAATTTATTAAAAACAAAGCTAATAATAGCAAAATCAAAAAACACTAAAATCAGAAATTCAAAACCATAAATTGGCTTTCATTTGTACTTCATACTCATATTTTGCTATGAATCAAACATCACTGGGAAGAAAATTTAAGGGTATGGAACACTGCATGATTTCACATATAGACACTGATAGATGATTAATTGTTTTCCTTTGTTATAGAGATTTAAGGATCATGGGACTAAATATTTAGAGTACCAAAGACCATAAAGGTCATCTTCTAGTCAAACTCCTTAAAGTGAATAGATGAGGAATCAGAGGTAATGAATTAAAGTCCCTGGGATCAAAATGGGTGGCAAGTCAGTCAGTCCAGAGATATTTATGAAGGGTGCACTCTGTATTCCACACTGTTCTAGTCCTGAGGTTAAAAACAAAAGAGGCAGTTCCTGTCTTTAAAGAGCTTTTAATCTCATGGGGGAAACAAGCAAACAATTTGATCCAACAAGCTGTTGACAGGAAAAATAGTTAATAAGAGAAGGAATGCACTAAAAATAAGAGGGGTTGGGATTTTAGGAAGCTGGGAAAGAAAAAGGTAATAAAGCACAGGGGACACCAAGGATCATCAAGCAACACAAGTTCAGTAACATCTCTCACAGACTGTAGACACAGTTACTGTATCTTAATGAGGTAACCTTGTGCCCCAGTTTAGCTGCCATTCTAGACTGTTTTAAATTTTCATTCTAGAGGAACTTGGCTCTGAGAGCTGAAGAATAAAGGAAAAAAATGCTATGAAAAGTTATTTCCTGAGAGAACTGAGTTTAACTTAATCCTGCAAGAATTGAATGTGGAACTATGGTTCTAGGATCAAGAAGTTAGTATTTGTAAGGATGGCTGAATGTGACTATGCCTGATTTTTCTCTCAGTTGATAAATTTAAAATAAATAGTATTTATTAATATTATTAAAGTATACATTGATAATATTAAATAGTCAAAAATTTTCACATTTATTTAATCCAAAGTAGGGGAAGGAGGGGCAGCTAGGTGGCGCAGTGGATAAAGCACCAGCCCTGGAGTCAGGAGTACCTGGGTTTAAATCCAGTCTCAGACACTTAATAATGACCTAGCTGTGTGGCCTTGGGCAAGCCACTTAACCCCATCTGCCTTGCAAAAAACCTAAAAAAAAAAAAAAGTAGGGAAAGGGGAGGGAAAGGGGGGAAAAAAGAGAGACAGAGATGGGGTAAAGAAAGAAGGAAAGAAATGGGGAGAGGAAAGAATAAAGGAAACAAGAGAGGGAAGGGGGGAAAGGAAGCACAGACCAAGGGGAAAAAAAGAGAGTTAAGGGAAAAGAGATTTTAAGGTTATTAAATATATGCTCTCTAAGGGTCCATTATTATGAAATATATTACAATCTTAGTAATTTATAAGAAACTTTTAAAACATCCCTCTCTATTGCCTTAGAAGCCAGGAAGAGATCTATAAGGAAAATGAGCAAGCAATAGGTACAGAAAAGGGATAATCACCACAACTTTGGCTATATGTGAGAAAAGCAAATTCTAATAACCTCTGCCACTAAGATTTAGAGTAAGAATTATTTTTAAATTTATTTAATTTAGTATTTTACTTTCTCTGTTATGTGTAAAAACAATGTTACCATTCAATTTTAATTTAAACTTTGAGTTCCAAATTCTCTTATTTTCCTCCCATTATTGACATAGATTAGAAATGTGGAGTCATGAAATAAATTTCCATATGTTAGGAAAGAAAAGATATACACGCCCATAAAAAGGAATTTCAAAAAATAATGAAGGGTGGCCTTGGCAAGCCACTTAGCCCCATTTGCCTTGCAAAAAAATAAAATAAACAAATAATGAAGGTAAAACAAAGTATACATAAGAGCAATAATTCGTAACTTTTTGTGCCATCAATCTCTGGAAATATGGACCTTCCCCCCCGCCCCGATTCTTTTAAAATGCACAATTGAAGGAAAAGCTTAATTTTAGTGAAAGATTAGTAAAAATAAAGACGTAATATTTTTTCCATCCAAGTGATGACCATTCTGACATCTATCTATAAGTTTATAGGGAAACTAGTTAAAAAAATGTTTAAAATGTTAAAACATGGGGCAGTTAGGTGGCACAGTGGATAGAGCACCCGTCCTGAAGTCAGGAGTACTGGAGTTCAAATCTGGCCTCAGACACTTGATAATTACCTAGCTGTGTGGCCTTGGGCAAGCCACTTAACCCCATTTGCCTTGCAAAATAAATAAATAAATAAATGGATGAATGAATGACTAAACAAATAAATAAATAAAATGTTAAAATGTTAAAAAAAATCTGTATTTGAGATGTTACAAGTCATCTATTCCTAAACCCTTCTGAGGAACCTAAAAGGTTCCAAGGTTCCATGACTTACATAAGGTCACACAGATGAGAGATAGGCCTGGATCTTGTAATTACATATCTACTTTCCCCTCTACGAAGTGAGATCTGAGAATAACTGTGATGTAAAATGCAAATGACATTAATAAAACCCTACAAATAAAATCAAATCTATTATTGATATCCATTTTAAGGGGTTAAGGGGAAGAACCTTTAAATTATTTTAACAATTATCACATCATTTACCAAAAAAAAATCATAATTATACAAGAGAAAAGATAAAAAACAAAAAAACAAAAAAGACCCTCATATGTGGTTAGTCATGAGTCCTTTAGAGGGTGAAAATGTATGCAATTTGTCCTTTGGTTTCTGGTTTTGGTTATTAAGTGTAACTCAGCTAAGTGTCACATCACAGATAGTTAACCTGTTTCCCTTTTACCCAAAGTCACGGTGTGTTATTTATCAGTAACTATTTATCAGTAACCTTTTCATTCTACTTATATATCTTAGAACTTCAATTAAATGTACATCCAAAGGTTTCAGTTTTGTTCTTAAAAAAAAAAACTATAGCATGTATGAGTGATTTAGAATGCTTAATAATTGTTAGCAATTGTAAGCAAATGACCCCAGAAGAGCAACTATCTTTGCATTCAAAAAATCATAACAACTTTGATAAAGTATAGATGAAGGCACAAACAGCTGGAAAGAAATACCTTCTGTGCAGGTAGTGTCTCTGAAGGCAATTATGAATTCTGAGGCAGTGCAAAGACAAAAAAACATCATGGGATATAGCAAGATACGGCTTCAAGAGGCCATCTGTCCAACCCTCTCATGTGAGAAGTGATCCCACAAACAGAGACTCTATGATAGAATCTGAATCCGGATCATCTTCCCTCCAGGTAAGGCTAATTTCCCCGGGGTTTTGCTTGGGCTATCCACCATGTCTGTAATTCTCTCCCTTCTCACTACCATCACTTCCTAACTTCTGACAGATTCAATCTACAGTCCACCTACAGGAGGCTTACTGGCTGCTGCTCCCTTGTCTCCCCAAGGTGGCCCCCCATAACTGGCCTTTCTTTATATTCTTATACTGCTGGACTCCCACACAAGTGCTTCATAAAGGCTTGTTTACTAATTGACAGACTGACTGATACCACCCCTAGAGATCATCATGCTCCAGCAATCTTTTCTCTGTTTATGCAATCTTCTTAATATGCCTACTTTCTCTCTGTCCAGTTAAACAAAATATTATGGCAATCATAGTAAAGAAAGAATTATCATCTGCTTCTGCACACTCATAGGTCCTTCAGATGAGTATTTCTTGCTTTTAAAAGTTATCTAGTGGGGCGGCTAGGTGGCGCAGTGGATAGAGCACCAGCCCTGGAGTCAGGAGTACCTGAGTTCAAATCCGGCCTCAGACACTTAATAATTACCTAGCTGTGTGGCCTTGGCCAAGCCACTTAACCCTATTGCCTTGCAAAAAAAAATCTTAAAAAAAAGTTATATAGAGGTAAATTTTCTTGACCATTTAATCATCACTTTATAACATAATAATTAAACATTTATGATATGCATATTATGTACTAGGTGCTCTGCTACATACTAAGAAAGGAAAAAAGTTTATATAAGACATGCTAACACGTTTTAATCTATTAAGCAGGATATTCCACACATACACACACCCAAACAATAAACCTAAGTTTAATAAAGATACACTAAATGCTTGGAGATGTCTAAGGTTTGAAAGATCATTCCTGAATGGGGGTGGGAGATGGGGTAAGGGAAGAAGGGAAGCTTCACAAAGAATTTTCCATTTGACAGACATATTGTGGGACAGATAAAAGTAACAGCACAAGGTTTGGTTTGGTGAGAGCACTGTCTAATAAGGAAGGAGTTGACAGGTCCTTTCCTCTGAGCTGCTTCTGTCCTGCCAGGCTCATAGAGCACAGTCCCCTCTCTGAGAAGGACATACCACTCTGGGCGCTCCTGTGTCAACGTGTCCCCATGCTACACTATCAAGAATGGCACCAAGGTTTCAAATGGACACCACAGTATTACTTTACATTCACAGTAATTATGTTTTTTTCCTCCAAATCTAGCAGTGACAAAGCAAAGGGAAATGTGCTTAAGCCATATGACATATAAAGTACTAAGTTATGTAAGATTTCCCGATGAGTTATTAAACATTAGAGTAAATAGATTACCAAAAGTTGCAAAAATCTCTATTTTTTTATTCCAAAATCTTTGAAATAAAAAACTAGACTCATTTGTAAAAGTTTTTAGCAGTCCTTCCTATGAACAAGATAAATAAGAATTTCTGGGTTCCTTCCAACAGAGAATTCAGTGACCTTGGCACATTTGCCTGAATGTGGCACACTAAACTAAACATACTGACTTCTGGACTTGATTTCTCTTGACAGATAATCTCTAAATACAACATCAACATAACTACTTCACAAAAAAAACAAAAATAAGTTAACTGGTAAGTCATTTTATTTTCTTCTAATCTGGTTTAAAAAAAAAAGTCACCACAAAGAAAACAAACTCATACAAAAGTACCAGGGCAGCTAGACAGGACTACAAACATTTAGTAAAATCCAAGTAAAGGAACTTCCAGAACACTGAAAAAATACCTCAAAGAATACAAATTAAATTGACACTTTATTAAATTTTACCTTTTTTTTTTTTTGCTTTGTTTTCTGAGCAACATAGCATTTAGTTCCAACTTACTAAGGTGATAACAATGAATCTAACAGCAGGAAGATGACATACAAGGTATCTTCTGAATAAAAGGTGTCAAACATGCATTTGTGGGCAGCACTATGGTTTACCACACTCTTATGAAGGCTCAACCAAATTAAAATATAATTGGAAATACTTAACAAAACAGACAAAAACAAAAAAAAAAGAATAATATATATAAATGTAACTGGGGATTTTTTAAAATCAATCTGCAGTCAAAGAGGCTATATAATATAGGACTTAGGGGGCTGCAGTTTCTATTTGAGTTGGACACCACTCATCTAGGTTGAGTAATCTATTTGAATGAGAATTCCTCCTATAAAAGAATCCAAAATAATAATCTACCCTCTTCTTTAAGATCTCCTGAGATAAACTGTTCTTCTTTTGGGATAATTTTGACTCTCAGGGTTACATTTTCCCCCTTAAATTAAATCTAAAATCTGCTTCTCTAGCTTTCAACTACAGCTGTCCACAAAGCCCAAATAGTATAAAATCTAATAATCATCATCATCATCATCATCCTTCTTCCACATGACAGTCCTTTCAAATACTAGAAGGCAGTTGTGTCTCTTCTAATGCTTCTCCAAGTTAAATATCCTCAGTTCATTCAAATGATCTGCACCTGGCATGTTATTCAGTCTTCTCACTAATCTAATGATCATCTTTTAGACAAAGCACTCCAGAGAACAATATATATCAATGTCTTTTTTAAAATTTCAACTATGCCCAAAGGGCAAGGAAACTGTGCATACCCTTGATCTGGTCTATATCCCAAAGAGATCATAAAGAAGGGGGAAAAGACCCACATGTACAAGAATATTCATAGCAGCTCTTTCTGTGGAGGCAAAGAATTGGAAATTGAGGGGATATCCATCAACTGGGAAAAGGTTGGACAAAGTGTGGTGTATATAAATGTGAAGGAATATTATTGTTCTATAAGAAACAATTAGCAGACAGATTTCATAAAAATCAGGAAAGATTTATGTGAACTGATGCTGAGTGAAGTGAGCCATTTAACATTGTTATTTAAGTTGCATTTACTAGGTGCAGAATATTGTTTTAAGATGCACTAAAAGAGGAGCACAGATTAGTTTTAAAATTCTTGGCAGCTATATCAAGAGGAGAAATCAAGCTATAATCAATAAATATTTATTAAATGACTACTACTATGTCAGGCACTATGCTAAGCACTGAAGATACCAAGAGACAAAAGACACTTTGCCCTCAAGGAAGTTAGAAACTAATGGGGAGACAATAGGAAAATACACATATGCACCCACACACAAGTTAGAGGGCTAACACACTCTCACACACACATACCAGACTAGAGAGACAGAGAATCCTTCTCACAGGTGAGGCAGGAAAACCCCATTCCGTCCTATAGAAGGTGGGTTTTCCGGGGCAGCTAGGTGGCGCAGTAGATAAGAGGATCAGCCCTGAAGTCAGAAGGACCTGAGTTCAAATCTACTCTCAGAAATTACCTAATAATTACCTAGCTGTGTGACCTTGGGCAACTCACTTAACCCCAGTGCCTTACAAAAATAAAAAGGTGGGCTCTCAGCTGGGATCTGAGGGAAGCCAGACAGGCTGAGAGAACCATGAGAGAAAAGGTTGAGGGTCTTGTTCTCAAAAGAACCAGGAGGCCGGTGTCACTGGACTGAAGAGTACATGATATATAAGATCGGAAAGATAAGAGGGGCCAAGGCAATCATATAAAGGGCTTGAATGCCAACAGAGCATGTCTAACTTTGCTCACTGAGTTTATATTAAAGTTTATTGAGTAAAGAAGGAGTTTATTGAGAGAGACAGAGGATAGAATGGAGTGGGGAGAGAATAGAGGCAGACAGACCCTCCAGCAGACCATCCTATAGTCCAGGTCTGAAATCATGAATGATGGTAGTATCAAAAGAGAGAAAGGGGCAGATTTGAGAGAAACTGTAAATATGATAGACAGACCTTGGTGATAGATAGGATATGAAGAGTGAGAGATAGGGAGAAGTCTAAGATGACTCCTATTTGTGAGCCTGAGGGACTGGGGGAATGGTATTGGGCTTGACAGTAATAGGGAAGGTAGGAGTGCAGGGCAGGTGTATGGGAGAAAGAAAATGAGTTCTAATTTGGACATACAGTTTAAGAAGTCTACCGAATATCCAACGCAAGATGCCTGAAATGCAGTAGGAAATGTTAATTTGGAGACCAACATTGTTAGGGGTGCGAAAAGGCAGATTTGAAAATCATCAGTATAAAGATGGTAATTAAATCCTTGGGAGCTGCTGAGATCACTAAGTAAAGAAGAATAGAGGAAGAGTTCCTAGGACAGAATCCTTGAGGACACCTACAGTTAGAGGGTTTGATCTGGAAGAGAAATAAGAAAAGGAGCAATCGAATAAGTAGGAATGAGGAAACCAGGAGAGAACAGTATCTCCAAAAACCTAGAGAGAAAAGAGTATCAGAGACAAGAGTGAGTATTGGTGCTGAGAGAGGTCTAGGAATATGAGTACTGCCAAAAGGTCAGTGGATTTAGCAACTAAAAGTTCATTACAACTTTGGAGAAAGCACTTTTGATGGAATGATAAGGTCAGAAACTGGGTTATAAAGAGTTAAAAAAAAGAGAATAAGAAAAGAGGAGGCATCTATAGTAAAGTCTTTTTTCAAAAATTTGGCTACAAAGAACAGAAGAAATATAGGACTATAGTTGGAAAGATATGAACTAAACAATAAAACAATAAGATTAAAAGCTGACTTGGCTGGAAGTCAAACTCGAAGACTAGTGAAAGTGCAATCTCCAGGGGAAAGACCTGATCGAACGAGGCTTGGTCTCGTGCTGTTTAAGATGTTTATCAAATGACTCAGATAAAAGTCATAGATGATATGGTCATCAAGTTTGCAGATGATACAAAGTCTCCAAGAGAATCTTGATAGGCTTAAGCATAATCTAATAGATGTTTAATAGAGATACGTCTTATACATAGTAATAAAAAATTAAATCAAATTTACAAGTACAAGTCAAGGAAGTATGATTACACAGTGGTTCTGTAGGATATCTGAACACAAATTCCATGAGTCTTTTGTATAATGTAATCTTGAGCTGCATTAAGAAGACAGCTTCAGCCCTCAGTGATTGTCATCTGAAATATGAAGCTGACTTGTAAGACCCACTTTCTTAAAAAGATTTCCTAAAGTGGAGGATATCTAAGGGAAAACAATTAGGAGGTGCTTGGTCTTGAGGCCATGTCAGCTGATCATCAGCTGATGGAAGGGATTCCATTTAGCCAGGAGAAAGGCCTGTCTAAGGATTAGACTTGTTCTCTTTGGTCTTGGCCTTCTGCCTTCAATTTTTCCACTGCAAGCTAAAGGTTAAAAATGGGGTCTCCATTGTGGCCCTTATATTCAGCGCCACCCTGCTCCTCATACTCAGTTAGGGGTCCCCTAGGATCTCATTCTGCTAAGGTACATTGGCATGCTCCTGCTTCACTGCAAGCTTTGGCCTAGGATAAAGACTGGAGCTGAAGTCCCACCACTTCTGTTCACACTGAGTGCTCCATGATAGCTCCTCTCCCCCTCGGACCCCAAGTAAAGGGTGACAAAGCTGCCAAATGGCATCCATTCGTAGTGTCATTCCTAGCACTTGTTCTGGGACCCCTTGGAGCTCTTTCTGCTCTCGTGTGTCATCTTTGCTCCCTTTCTGTCCCAGAATAATAGAATACTCCCAGGAGATACCCCAGTGGAAATCTCAGTCTAAGTTACCCTGGGACAGAAAATTGACTGACTTTTCCTTTACTTTCCCCCACCAGAATTCATTCTGACTAATTTGTTAGTTGTTGAAGAAATATACGGAAAAAGCTGAGGACAGCAAGGTGATACAGTGTGATAGGCCTGGGAATCAGGTGGACCTGAGTTCAAATCCAGCCTCAGACACTTACCACTTACTAGCTGTGCGACCTTAGGCAAGTCACTTAACCCTGTCTCACATCTAGGGTCATCTTCAGTGTTCTGATTCATATCTGGCCAAAGGGAGGCTGAGAACTTAGCACAGTCTACACACACACACACACACACACACACACACACACACACAATTCCCTTGCCTGCCATGGCATCACCACCCTGATGTCAAAGTCTTCTTTAAGAACAAAAGACAAAACATCCTCTGTAGCAGGAGGAGGAGCAGGCCCCACTACTGGACAATTAGGCTACACGGCTCCTCTTTTACTCCTTACTTCTTTTTTTTCCTTCCTTTCCTGTGTTCCTTTTTTCTTCCCTTACCTAAGGGTGCTCTGCCCAAAGGTCTGGTTGAGATATTTTAAGGTTTACATGCCCCAAATCACTCTGGCACTAAAAGACTGGCGAGCAACAAGCCCCAGGCCAAGCCCTGCTTGGTCACAGTTTGGACCTTGATTGGCTCAAGAGTAAATATAAATAGCAATTGTTTCTGCTTTGGCCAGTAACCCAGATTGGTTTTTTTGGACTAGGTAAAAGCTGTCATTCTTTGCCTCTTAGTCTTAATCGCTGAATGAGTGTTGCCTCAGTTGAACTAAGACCTGTTAAGGACCTTAGCTCAAAAATAAGTCAAAGTCTCCCAGTACATCCAAGGTCATCTCCAGTCATCCTGATCCATATCTGGCCCCTAAATCCAGAGGGCTCCAGAGGAGAAAGTGAGGCTGGTGATTTAGCACAGTCCTTCCCTTACTTATTTACTGAAATCCAATTCACTTGCATGTCATGACATCACATCCCTGATGTCCTGGGCCTCTTTAAGAATTTAAACCAATTTTCTAGTAGTTGGGTCCATGTCCTTTTTTTTTTTTAATGTAGCAGGAAAATTAAGTCTAAGGACTTCGAGTGAAAAATCAGTGTCACTCACATTGATCCTCTCAAGCTAACCAAACTTCTTAAAATTAATTAAACCATGCTTTCAAAAGGCTTTAAGTACATCAAAAACTTAAGTTTTCAAAAGTATAAACAAGCTAGATTTCTAATTCCTTGACCTGCTATCTCAATGATCCAAGCACCTTCTATATGTTGTACCATAGCTATAATGTTAGGAGTTACAAAGTTATTGTGAAAATGGCCTAAATATTAGAAAAATTTCCTTATATAAACTTTGTCATGGCAATAAATAGATGAGACTATGCTTTTTTTAGACATGATCATGGGGTGTATTTGAGAGTGACAAGCAATGACAATATATGGATATGAGTGATGAGAGTGTGAAAAATGATAGCTGGTGATTGAAGATCAGTGTGCTTTAAAGAATACTTTGTTTTCTGTATTTCTCTCAGTCTGGGTACTATCAGCTTAAATTCTAGTTACTGTCACATATAACATTTTACAACTTCTTATTGGTCTAACACAATTTCACCTTTTGAACACTTATAAATTTGTGAAGTTATAACTTTTTGTCCTGTGATTATTTAACCACAGTGTGAATTGAATTTGATAGCACTTGAAGAGATTTTTATATTTATATACATATATTTTTATATTTTCAAAAGCAATAGATTCTAAGAAATGCAAATGCTTTTATTATTTCAACCACATAGTGACAGTTGTTTAGCAAATTGCTCAGCTATAACCATTTTTTACCATTATTGCTGGAATAAAAGAACCATGGCTCATGGGTGGTAGAAAATATTCAAATTTTCTTAAAAAAAACAACAAACCTGAACTGTCTTTTTTTCCCCATGAAGACACAATTTTCATTTTAATAAAAAAAAAAGAATATAATTTCTTCTTTGCATCCCTTAGCATCAAGGTGAAAAATTTTTTATTTGAGTTTGAAGCCAAAAATGCAAATGAATACTGTATTTATAACAGATAAACCTTACTTGCATGTACGACTCCATCACAGGAAAGCTAATTTTGCCATATCCAACCTGCAGTTCCAACTTGAATAACTCATTACTTTTCTACTTCATCTACCTTCGTTCTTACCTATTTTTTACATGATGTGTCTCAGAAATTCACTATTAGAAAGCTTTTTCTGAAGGAAAAAATCTTTCATGGTTTTCTTCTGTAATATTGGCATGTAAACTGTTATCTTAGTTCTGCTTATCTTACTCTGCAATAGATCACAGAGGTCTTCTCAGATTCTTCTGAAATTGTCCCATACCCTTGCAACAATTTTTTTCCCCCTTCATTTTGGAAGTGGTCATTCTTGGTTTCTGGGCCCCATCTCTTTCTTAACTAACCTTAATGAATGAATGGACGTTGCATCAGACAAACTGTTAACTAGGAAAGACCTAGCTTTAAAAAGCATCCAGGACCATCCCCAGTCATCCAGATTCATATCTGGCCACTGGATCTAAATGGTTCAGGAGGAGAAAGTGAGACTGGTGACTCTGCAAAGCAGCCCCTCACTTAAATCCAACAGTCTTACATGTCATGGCAATACATCCCTGATGTCATGGTCTTCTTCCAAAACAAAGAACAAACAACAACAACAGTCATTTTGTCATTTTTATGGTACAATAGTATTCCATTACATTTATATACCATAGAGCTCTGGAGGTTCTCTCAACTTCTCCAAGATAAAGTCTTCTCAGAGCTTATCCCTTTTTTCTTCCTTTTCACTGATCCTATACCCAATCTACCTTGTTTCTTTGATGTTCTTATATCCCCCCCCCAAAAAAAGTGAGTCAGACTATAAAAATTATGTAGAATTGTTTAATAATGAGAAAACTAAAAAATGTTACTCAAGGAAAACTAAATCCTCCTAGTTTCATTCCACATCAATAAAAATCATTACTTTTAATTCAATTTAATTTTTTCCAGTAACATGCAAAAATAGTTTTCAGCATTCATGCTTTTGAGTTCCACATTTTTCTTCCATGGTCCCTTCCCTTACCCCCTCCCAATGGCAACAAGCAAACTGATATAGGAAAAATCAGTTTAAAAGTCTGAAGATTTCTTTTTTTTTAGATTTTTTTTTCCAAGGCAATGGGGTTAAGTGGCTTGCCCAAGGCCACATGGCTAGGTAATTATCAAGTGTCTGAGGTTGGATTTGAACCCAGGTACTCCTGACTTCAAGGCCAGTGCTCTATTCACTGCACCACCTAGCTGCCCCTAGGTCTGAACATTTCTAAGGGCAAATGCAAGGCCCTTGAACAAGGATACCACAGAAAAGGTTTACAATCACAAAATATTTGAAACCCTTACAGGGACTATCTGATTGAAAAGTTTTGCTTGCATTATTTATAATTTAATATCAGCCCACCCAACAAGAAGCACTGTTCTTTAGGAGTTGATTCAAGTTTCCACTTCATCAGCTGTTAATTATTTGCAAAGGTTACTGAACAGGAAACAACGATTTAAAGATGAAAATAACAGTTCTAGAAAATATTTAACAGTGTTTGCTGTTCAACGAGTAAGAACAAGTAAGTTGCACCAGTCATTTAGTTTTCCAAAGTAATATAGAGTTCCTCCAACGTTATCATTTAGAAGGTCCTGAACTTTGATAACTCTCCAATTAATAACCCCTATTTACAAAATATTGCATTCAAACACTCTGATATTGGTAAGTATGAATGAGTATTTATTAGTTCTATTTTAACAGATGAGGGTCCAAAAAGTTAAGTGACTTGCCCCCAGCCCCCAATCACAGAGTAATAAGTTGGGAACTGAACCCAGGTCTTCATATTATAAGTCAGGCATCATTCTTAAAACACAATGATAACTCCCTGTATTAACTTTTTTTAGAGTTCTAAAAACACTTGACAACAAAGCAGGGTAGATAGAGCACATGCTACAGCATCAGAAAGATTTGTTATGTCAAGTCCTGCCTTGACAAATACATATTTGTGCTTCACTCTTGAAGAAGACCCTGACATCAGGGAGGTGATGCCATAACAAGCACATTATATGGATTTGAGTGAGGGAGATACTGTGCTAAGTCACACCAGCCTCTTAGTGGAGTAGCATCAAACTGAAAAAGTGGGTCCACTAATTCGTAATATAAGGATTCTTGATTTGATTTTAAAATGTTATTTATGTTTTGTTGTATTTTTACTTATTTTAGCTAACTAATTTAATCTGGTTTGCTCTATTTGATACTTCTTTCTTCCTGTACCAGGCAACTCTATAAGAAAGACAAAAGGAATTATGTGCCAGAGAGTAATTATAGCTGACTCCACAAGATAAGAAGCCTCCAACAAGTAAAAACTCATGATATAACATTGAAGAACTTGAATACTTAGAACTCCCACTCACCATCCCCACCCAAATGCACTCCACACCCCAAGTTAAAGATGAGATTGTATTGATGAAAAGAGTTTCCATACTAGTTAAGCACTGACAAGATTTTCAATTCAGGAGAAACTAATGATTTCAGATAAAAGCAAAGTAATCTTACTACTTTTATAATATAAAGCCTAAAGAGAAAAAGGAAGGAGGATATGCCTCCACAAATGGTACACTACTCTAACTTCTCACTTCTGAACGAGTTAAGCAATTCACTCATTTTTCCTCCATCTGCCCCAACTGACTTCTGAACCGGGCCCCACCTGGAGGCTGTGCTCTTTCCCTCAGGCTAAGGGGAGTACTATCAGCTCCTGTTCCTCCCAGTCAACTGTTCCACTGCTATTCTGGAGCCCTCTGGTCCAACATTATCAGTTCAGAGACCATTTTCCAGTGCCCTCATGATTCCAGGCAAGTTTTTTTTTCCTTTGAAGGGTTGGGGTCAAGCTGGTTGTCCAGGTTTTAGGAAACTCCCAGAGCCTGGATCTCCTTGACCCTGGAAAGAGATGGAAGAGACACGATGGTGTACAGCTGGGTGCCTATGTCATATCCTTGAGTAAGTTAGTGTAGAACCAATCCAGTAGAATGGAAAGTAAAGAAGGAGTTTTAACTGAACTCAGGGTCAGTTAGTATCAGTTCTTAGGTTAAAATTTACTTTTTTTTTGTTAAAAATCTTCTTTTGAACAATAGATATCCTAAACCATGAAAAATATAAAATGCCCAGACTGTATAACAAATAGGAAGAATTTAAATAACTCAAACTTGGAAAAATAAATTTATCAAGCACTAAATGGATTTATCACTGAAATTTATCCACTATTTAGTCAGAAACAATGTCCAAAATTGTTTGCAAAAATAGGCAAAAAGAGATTCCTATCAAATTCCTTCTATGGGACAAATTTAATCTTGACAACTAAAGCTAAGGAGTCATAAAGCAGAGAAAGAAAGCAACAGATCGATATTTTTAATGCATATCAACACAAAGATATTTTCTAAAATATTAGTGGAAAGGCTACAGAAATAGGATTTATACCAGGAAGGCAGAACTGGTTTAATATTAGGAAAATTACAAACATAACAGACCACACTTATACAAAAATAACTATAACAAATAATAAAATCGGAAAAGACTTTTGACAAAATTCAACATCCCTGTATATAAAAACAATAAAAACAGATCACTACTCCTTAACACAGCAATAATACAAATGATGATGATTGTCCTTTGTTCTCAAAGAAGACCATCAGGGAAGTGATGCCATGACAAGCACCTGAATTGGAGTTGAGTGAGAGGGTGCTGTGCTAACCTCACCAGCCTCACTTTCTCCCATCTGGGTCCAGTGGCCAAATAGGAATCAGGATGACTGAAGATGGCCCTGAATGCAAGGTAATCAGGGCTAAGTGAATTGCCCAAGGTCACAGACCTAGTAAGAGTCAAGGGTCTGGATTTGAATTCCCATCCTCCTAACTCCAAGGCCAGTGCTCTATCCACTGTACCATCTAGCTGCCTATATAGTATCTATCTAAAAGAGTTAGTACTACTTGTATTAGAGAAAAACTAGAGGCCTTTTACCAGAGGTAAAGCAAGCATGTACACTGTTCTCCACTATCATTTGACATTGTACTAGAAATATCAACTACAGCAAAAGAAATGAAAAAGAAATTGGAAGAATAAGTGCAATAAAGGGGAAAAAATTACTTTTCACAGATATTACTATTGAAACGACTTCTGGCCAAGATGGCAGAGAGAAGACAGGCAAAGTTCTCAAGTCTCCTAATCTCTTCCCCATCTATCACGTGAAACAAACCTCTTAAAAGACATCTGACCCACAAAACCCAGAAAGAAAAGTCAGGAGAAAGAACATCTACCTCAGGATTTGTCTCCCGCAGCAGCTTTGGCTGAATTCAAGCGGGTGAGTCTGGGCTCAGAGGGAGGATCAGCCCCAGATCAGCTAGATTAACAGCTGAATTGGAACCGGGAATCTGAGGGCCCAAGAGCCAGACCTGCTGGATCAGTGGTGGTGCTGGACGAAAGGGGTTTGGGTCCACAGGGAAGCAGAGGCACTGGTGTTGGTGCTGTCTCCCTGGAGCTTGGGGACCAGGCTGGGGGAAGAGTTCTACTGCAGGAGAAATGGGGACACCATCCCTAGGCTCCTCGGGTCTGAGAAGCTCTGAGGGCACCCCTCCATTGCACAGAGGCCTCTTCCCAAACAAAGGCAAACTACTTCTGCCTAAGGCCCAGGTGTGTGAGCAGAAGAACCAGCCCAGCTGAGGAATGACCTCAGGCCAGGGTAAAGCCCACCAATGACTGAAGGCAAAAGAAATCAATAGCTCCAATTCCCTCCCTCAAGCAAAGGGAGAAGGCCTCGCAACCAAGGTCACAGACACCCCAGAGAGGGCAACCAGCACCTCCTACTGGCCAGCCAGAGAAACTGCACTCAGTAAAGCCTTTAGAGATCCCAAGCCCAGGTGAACCAGCCCCATCCAACTCAAGGTCTTAGCATAATGAAGAAGGGTCAGCGGAAAGGTGGATAGATGGAAAAATTCTTGGAAGGGAAAGACCCTAACTCAGAGAGATCTGGAACCTCTGAGGAGAATACAATCTGGTCTTCAGCACAGAAAGACTTCCTTGAAGAAATGAGGAAGGAGCTTAAAAATTTAGGAGAGACAATACCTTGCAACAAGAAAACAAAACTTTAGAAAGTAGAATTGGACAAATACAAAAGGAGAATAAATCCCTCAGATCATCAATTGGACAATTAAAAAATGAGAATAAATCTCTCACAGCATCAATTGGACCAATACAAAATGAGAATAAAACTCTCAGATCCTCAAATGAGCAAATGCAAAAAGAAATTAATTCTCTCAAAACCTCAATTGGTCAAATGGAAAGCTCTTTCAAAAGTAGAATTGACCAATTGGAAAAGGAGTTGCAAAAGGTTAATAAAGAAAACTCCTCCCCCCAAAAAAAGAATGGAGTCTACAGAAACTAATGACTCAGTGAGACAGCAAGAGTCAGTTAAACAAAATCAAAAAATAGAAAAAGTAGAAGCAAATGTAAAATACCTCATCAACAAAACTACTAACCTTGAGAATAGATCAAGGAGGGGCAACCTGAAAATTATAGGACTTCCTGAAAACATTGAAGAGAAAAAAGCTTGGACTTAATATTACAGGATCTAGTGATGGAAAACTGCCCTGATATCATGGAATCGGAGGGCAAAGTAGTTATTGAAAAAGTACATCGATCCCCATCAGAAAAAGATCCTAAAATGAAAACACCAAGGAATGTTGTGGCCAAACTCCAGAACTATCAGATAAAAGAGAAAAAATCCTGCAAGCAGCCAGAAAGAAACAATTTAAATATCAAGGAGCCACAGTAAGGATCACGCAGGACCTGGCTGCATTAACTTTAAGGGATAGAAGGGCCTGGAACAAGATCTTTTGAAGAGCACGGGAGCTTAGAATGCAGCCAAGAATCTACTTTCCTGCAAAGCTGAGCCTTCTCTTCCAGGGAAAAAGATGGACATTTAACGAAATGGAAGAATTCCAAAAATTTCTGATGAAAAGACCAAAACTAAACAGAAAATTTGGACATCAAACAAGAGGTTCAAGAGACACATGAAAAGGTAAAAAAAGCGGGGGGGGGGGGGGGGAAGAAAAAAAATGCAATCCAGTAAGGTGAAACTGGTTATATCCCAGCATGGGGGTAAAAAAAAAATTATATATATATATATATATATATATATATATATATATATATATATATTCATTCTCATAACCTTGAGAAATGTAACTCTAACAGAGAGAATACACCTACCTAGCCAAAAATGATGGACGTTCATGACCTATCCATGAGACTACTATCTAATGGGATGTAACTGGCTTTAATCCCACTTGGGAGAAAGACTCTAATAACTCTCAGGAATTTTGACTCTATTTGATAGAATATACAGAACTAGAAGGGACAGACACGCAGAATTTTCTATGACTTAGATAGAATGATCTAAAAAAAACACTACCGCCCTAAAAACGGGGACAGGAAAGAGACGGGAGGAGGGAGGGGATTGAATGGGGTAAATCTCATTACACTAAGAGGTAGAAAAAACCTATGGTAATCATGGGGAAGAAGGGAGCAGATGAGAAACACCTGAATCTTCTTCTCATCAGACTTGGCTTAAAGTCAACCTACACATACTCAGTTAACTTATAAAACATCTAACCTTTCAAGTATTAATAAGGGAAAAGGGGAGGGGGGATGGAGAAGGGGAAGGGGAGTGGGGGAAATAAGGGGAAATAACAAAAGGAAGTGAAGGGAAAAGGGAAAAAGGGAAAGGGGAAAGAAAGGGGAGGGTGTGATATAGGAGGGCAAACACACAAAAGGGGGTGGTTTTCAGAAACAAAAGACTGGGGAATATGGATAAAAGGGGGGGAAAGGGGGGAAAATACAAACAGAGGGAAGATAGCACGGAGGGCAATAACGAATTAGTAATTATAACCTTGAATGTGAATGGGATGAACTCTCCATTAAAACGCAAGCAATAGCAGAGTGGATTAAAAACCAGAATCCTGGGACAGCTAGGTGGCGTAGTGGATAAAGCACCAGCCTTGGAGTCAGAAGTACCTGGGTTCAAATCCAGTCTCAGAAAAAAATAACCTAGCTGTGTGGCCTTGGGCAAGCCACTTAACCCGTTTGCCTTGCAAAAACCTAAAAAAAAAAAAAAAACCCAAAAACCCAGAATCCTACAATACGCTGCTTACAAGAAACTCATTTGAAGCAGAGAGATACATATAGAGTAAAGGTAAAAGATTGGAGCAAAATATATTTTGCTTCAGCTGAAGTAAAAAAAGCAGGGGTAGCAATCCTTATCTCAGACAAAGCAGCAGCAAAAATAGATAGCATTAAAAGAGATAAGGAAGGAAACTTTATCCTCCTAAAAGGTACCATAGACAATAAAGTCATTTCAATATTGAATATATATGCACCCAATGGGACAGCACCCAAATTCTTAGAAGAGCAGCTGAAAGAATTACAGGAAGACATAGACAGCAAAACTCTACTAGTGGGAGACCTCAACCTCCCGCTATCAGATCTAGATAAATCGAATCATAAAACAAACAAGAAAGAAATTAGGCAGGTAAATAGATTGTTAGAAAAATTAGATATGGTAGACTTATGGAGCAAACTGAATGGGGATGGAAAGGAATATACCTTTTTCTCTGCAGTACATGGAACTTATACAAAAATTGACCATGTACTAGGACATAAAAACCTAATGATCAACTGCAGAAAAGCAGAAATAGTGAATACATCTTTCTCAGATCACAATGCAATAAAAGTCATATGCAATACTGGGCCAAGGAGATATAGACCCAGAACAAATTGGAAACTGAAGAACCTCATTTTAAAAAATGAGTGGACCAAAAAACAAATAATAGAAAGAATTAAGCATTTTATCCTAGATAATGATAATGATGAAACAACATACCAAAACCATTGGGATTCATTCAAAGCAACTCTCAGGGGATATATTATAGCTCTAAATGCTTACATGAATAAATTGGACAAAGAGGAAATCAATGAACTAAACATGCAACTAAAAAAAATTAGAGAAAGAACAAATCAAAAATCCCCAATTAAGTACTAAATTAGAAATTCTAAAAATTAAAGGAGAAATTAATAAAATTGAAAGCAAAAAAACTATTGAATTAATAAATAAAACCAAAAGTTGGTATTATGAAAAAACCAATAAAATTGATAAACCTCTGGTCAATTTGATTTAAAAAAAAAAGAAAGAAGAAAACCAAATTGCTAGTATCAAAAATGAAAACGGTGAAATCACCACCAATGAGGAGGAAATTAAAGTAATAATTCAAAATTATTTTGCCCAACTCTATGCCAATAAATTTGATAATCCAAGTGAAATGGATGAATATTTACAAAAATATAAGTTGCCCAGGTTAAATGAAGAAGAGATTAAATACCTAAACAACCCTATCTCAGAAAAAGAAATTCAACAAGCCATTACTGAACTCCCTAAAAAAAAATCTCCAGGGCCTGATGGATTCACAAGTGAATTCCACCAAACATTTAAGGAACAATTGATTCCAATCCTATATAAACTCTTTGGAAAAATAGGGAAAGATGGAACTTTTTCTATGAAACCAATATGGTACTGTTACCTAAACCAGGAAGAGTTCAAATAGAGAAAGAAAATTACAGACCTATTTCCCTGATGACTATAGAAGCAAAAATCCTAAATAAAATCTTAGCAAAACGATTACAAGTCATCACTAGGATAATACATTATGATCAAGTAGGATTTATTCCAGGAATGCAGGGTTGGTTCAATATTAGGAAAACTGTTATTATACTCAATTATATCAACAACAAACCTATCAGAAATCATATGATCATATCAAGAGATGCTGAAAAAGCTTTTGACAAAATACAGCATCCATTCCTATTAAAAACACTAGAGAGTGTAAGAATAAATGGACTGTTCCTTAAAATAATTAGCAGTATCTATATGAAATCATCAACAAGCATTATATTCAATGGGGAGAGGCTAGAGGCATTCCCAATAAGATCAGGGGTGAAACAAGGGTGCCCATTATCACCACTACTATTCAATATTGTATTAGAATAGAAATGTTAGCGTCAAAAATTAGAGAAGAAAAAGAAATTAAAGGAATTAGAATTGGGAAGGAAGAGACAAAACTCTTACTCTTTGCAGATGACATGATGGTCTACCTAGAGAATCCCAAGAAATCATCTAAAAAAACTACTGGAAACAATTAGCAATTTTAGCAAAGTTGCAAGTTATAAAATAAACCCTCATAAATCCTCAACTTTTCTATATATGTCTAGCAAGATACAGCAGGAAGAGCTAAAAGAGAAATCCCATTCAAAGTAACCTCAGACAATATGAAATATTTGGGAGTCTATTTGCCAAAACAGACTCAGAATCTTTTTGAAAACAATTATAAAACACTTCTCACACAAATTAAATTAGATTTAAATAACTGGGCAAATATCAACTGCTCATGGATAAGTAGAGCTAATATAATAAAAATGACAATTCTACCAAAACTAAACTATCTGTTTAGTGCCCTACCAATCAAAATTCCAAAAAATTACTTTAATGAGCTAGAAAAAATTGTAAGTAAATTCATATGGAGAAATAAAAAGTCAAGAATTGCCAGGAGCTTGATGAAAAAAAATGCAAACGAAGGTGGCTTAGCACTACCCGATCTAAAATTATATTATAAAGCATCAGTCATCAAAACTGTTTGGTACTGGCTAAGAAATAGAATGGTGGACCAGTGGAAGAAACTAGGTGTAAAAGCAGGAGAGGATTATAGTAATCTGCTGTTTGATAAACCCAGAGTCTGGCCATTGGGATAAAAACTCCCTCTTTGATAAAAATTGCTGGGAAAATTGGAAGTTAGTATGGAAGAAACTTAGATTAGAACAACACCTCACACCCTTTACCAAGATAAGATCCAAATGGTTACAGGACATAGACATAAAAAACAATACTATAAGCAAATTAGAAGATCAAGGACTAGTCTACCTGTCAGATCTATGGAAAGGGGAACAGTTTATGACCAAGGAAGAGTTGGAGAACATCACCAAAAACCAATTAGATGATTTCGATTACATTAAATTAAAAAGCTTTTGCACAGATAAAACCAATGTAACCAAGATCAAAAGAAATGTAGTAAATTGGGAAACAATCTTTACAACTAATGATTCTGGGACTCATTTCTAAAATATACAGAGAACTGAGTCATATTTTTAAAACAAAAAGCCATTCCCCAATTGACAAATGGTCAAAAGATATGCAAAGGCAATTTACAGATGAGGAGATGAAAGTAATCCATAGCTATATGAAAAAATGCTCTAAATCATTAATTATTAGAGAAATGCAAATTAAAGCTTCTCTGAGGTATCACCTCACACCTCTCAGATTGGCCAGTATGACCAGGAAGGATAATGATCATTGTTGGAAGGGATGTGGGAAATCTGGGACACTATTACACTGTTAGTGGAGCTGTGAACTCATCCAACCCTTCTGGAGAGCTATTTGGAACTATGCCCAAAGGGCAACAAATATGTGCATACCCTTTGACCCAGCAATACCACTACTGGGTCTATACCCTGAAGAGATGAGGAAAAAGGGTAAAAACATTACTTGTCACAAAAATATTTATAGCAGCCCTGTTTGTGGTCGCAAAGAATTGGAAATCCAGTAAATGTCCTTCAATTGGGGAATGGCTTAGCAAACTGTGGTATATGTATGTCATGGAACACTATTGTTCTATTAGAAACCAGGAGGGACGGGATTTCAGGGAAACCTGGAGGGATTTGCATGAACTGATGCTGAGTGAGATGAGCAGAACCAGGAAAAACACTGTACACCCTAACAGCAACATGGGAGTGATATTCAACCTTGAAGGACTTGCTCATTCCATCAGTGTAACAATCGGGAACAATTTTGGGCTGTCTGCAAAGGAGAGTACCATCTGTATCCAGATAAGGAGCTGTGGAGTTTGAACAAAATGCAAGGACTATTCCCTTTAATTTAGGAAAAAAAAAAAAAAAACAGTTAGCTAATTGTCTGATCTTGTTACCTCTTAGACTTCTCTTCTCTTTAAGGATATGATTTCTCTCTCATCACACCCAATTTGGATCAAGGTACAACATGGAAACAAAGTAAAGACTGACAGAGTGCTTTCGGGGGGGGGGGGGGGGGGAAGCAAGATTGGGGGAAAATGTAAAACTCAAATAATATCTTTAATAAAAATAAATTTAAATTAAAAAAAAGAAAATTGAAACATTTTCAGTAAAATACTAGGACTAAAATAAACTCACAAATCATCACCCTTCAATAATATCCAGCAGGAAGAGATGGGGGGGGGAGAAGAAAATTCATTCAAAATAACTCTAAAATGTATAAAATACCTGGAAATCTATCTATCAAGGAATTATATGCAAACAAATACAAAATATTCTTCATAGAAATAAAAATAAACTTATATTAACTGTTCATGACTTGGCTCTGGCCTAAAGATAAAAATGACATCTTATAAATTTATTTACAGATTCAATGCCATAAGCAATTGCCAAAAGGTTACTTTATAAACTGAAAAAAAAAAAATCTTGTGAACAAAAGATCAAGAATTCTAGAGAAATAATGAAAAAAAGTAGGAAAAAGGGTCCCTGGTTCCAAATTATGCTCCAAAATAGTAATTATCAAAATTATTAACTTTAAACTTTTAGTTTAAAAAAGTTGGTCAGTGGAACACATTAGGTACTCAAAAAGATAAAATATAGTCAATATATTGTTCAACAGATCAATGACACTAAATTACTGTAAAATGTTTCATTTTATGACAATACAATAATTAAGAAAAGTAGAGAAAATAAAATCCATTAATGTGCTACATTACAAAAAAAACATTTTTAGATTTAAATAAGTCTACATAATAAAAATAAGAGGATGAAAAACATTTAACAAGCATTAGATAATTTTTAAAAAAGCAACAGAAGGTAAGATTGCTCCATTAGACAAAGCAAAAAAGAAAATAACCAATATGAAAAAGAGAAAGAGGAAACTACATTATGCTTAAAGGAACCACAGATAAAAATTATCATTGACACCAAATAAATAAATATATATATATATATATATATATATATATATATATATATATATATAAAATGGAACTGCAAGACTAACAATATTACTGTATAAGACTTTCATGTCCCACTATTAGAAACTAGCAAAATTAATAGTAAGTGAAATAAAAAGGAAAACTAAAGAAACTTTTGTAGAATTTATTGTCATTAGTGGAAAGAGTAAAATGTTTAATGAAAGATTTAAGGAGTATACCAAATTGAAAGAATTTTAAATAAACATATTTCTCAATATTATATTCTAATCTAACAGAAACAGACAATGTGCTAAGGCACAGAAATATTATAGATGTAAAGAATGAGAAATATTAAACAAAACTTTAAAAACCATGACATAATAAAGTACTTTGTTGTTTTTAGTTTTTTTGCAAGGCAATGGGGTTAAGTGGCTTGCCCAAGGCCACACAGCTAGGTGATTTGAACTCAGCTGACTCCAAGGCCGGTGCTCTATCCACTGAGCCACCTAGCCACCCCTAAAGTAATTTTTAATTTAGAGAAAACAAGTATATGAGCCCTAAGTAGAGACAATAATGAAAGCTTGGATAAGAAGTTAATCAAAAATAAATAAAATAAGCAATTACTATGTGAAATATAATGAAACATACCAGAATTTCTGAGTTGTAATTGAAGCAATCCTCATAGGAAAAAATTCTCTCTCTGAAAATATACATTAAAGAGATTAATGAAACAAGGTACAGCTATCAACCAAAAAATGCAAAATCTGCAAAAAGTAAAAACCTTGAAAATTAGTGAAACTGATAAACATTTACCTAACCTGATAGAAAAAGTAAAACAAACTGCCAAGATTTAAAAATTAGCAAGGTTAAAAAAAAAAATCACAACAGAGAAAATGAAAAGAATTATCAGATCCACTATATACAAGTATAATACATAAAATTCAGAAAGAAAAATTACATATAATAATATATAATACACAAATTCACAACTGATATGGAAATTTTAAGTAATTCAATTTCAAAAAAAGGACTTGAACAAGAAATAAAGCATCTATCCAAAGAGTAAAACTCAGTCCTGAAAGATTTACAAAGGAAATCTATCATTATGTAAAGAGAAATTAATAAACTAGCTATATAAATTACTCTCAAAAATTAAGAGAACAATTACAAAAAACAGTCATTTTCTGTATGGCATTAATAAAATCCAGGAGACATTAATGGAGGGAAATCCCATTCAAATTAACTGCAAAATGAATAAATTATTTACAATTCAATCTACTTAAGATTTTATTTGACTTAGATTTGATTACAAAACAATTTAAGGAACTAAAGAATGACTTAAATTATGGAAGAAACAGTCATTGCCCTTACTTGGGCATCAACAACATAATAAAAATTATATGATTTAATGTTAAGCCATTTAAGTATCAAAGGCCATAGAACTATTCATAAGCTAGATTTATCTTGTTTTAACAAGGCAAGAGAGTCAAAAATCAAATCAGATATCACAGGGGAAGTAAAAAGAAAAATACTTAGGTTTAAATTGGTTCAATAATTTTAAAAGCAATTTGGAATTATGCAGAAAAATGACTGAGAATCCACAGGTAGGCAGCATTTTTTTATGGTAGCAAAGTACTGGAAATAAAGCAGAAACTCACTAACAAAAATCTGGTACATTAATTTAAAGAAAAATTATCATGTTATATAAGAAATGATGAATATAAAAAAAAGCAAAATAACACAGAGTACTACTATGAACTAATACAGGGTGAAGTAAGCAGAACTGGAAAAACAATACACACAATGACAATAATGCAAATGACAAGAATAAAATAATAACAACAACAACAAAACTGAATAGTATAGATTAAAATGATCAAGGAACTTAGCCCTGAAGAAGAGCTGAAAAAATGCAATGGCCTCCCTTCTTGCAAAGGTGTTAATAAGACTATGAATATGAAATTGTACATACACTGACAAACTTGGTTTATATGTTGATTGGTTCTGATTTGTTAAAAAATAAAAAAGGATGGTTTACTAGGTAAAAGAATATATTTAGAAATGAAATATGAAAACTTTAAAATTTTAGAAGCAAAACAGAAAAGACTCAATAATTAATGGCTAAATATGAATAGTTTCAAAATTTATTAGCAAAAGATATGCTTCCCCGACTTAAATACTTTTAATACTTCCCTGAGACTTTTCTTCTATGGGTGTATCTTATTTTATTGAAAAATACTGGCATCAAAACTAAAAAGGATAATTTTACCACCAAGGAATATGAAATTAAATCAATTCATAGGAGCCATTTTATCCAAGAATATGAAAAAGTATGCAGAGAAGGAATCCTAACAAATTCCTATGATAAAAATGTGTTTTTGATACCTAAACAAGGGAAAGCAAAACAAAGCAAGAAAACTATAAGCCTATTTTCCTAATGAATATTGATGCAAAACTTTTAAATAAAGTAGACAACAGCAACATATCACAAAAAATCATATGCTATGACTAGACAAAATTTATATCAGAAATGTAGGGCTGGTTCACTATAAGACGATAAACATAACTGAAAAAATAACTTACCAAAACAACAAAAATCATATGATTCTGTCAATAAATAAAAAATATTTTGACAAAATATAACACCCATTCCTATTAAAAACACTAGAATGTATAGAAATAAATGAAACTTTTCTTAAAATGATAAAGAGGTATCTGTATCTATCCAAATCCAAGATCAAGCATCATCTGTAATAGAGATAAATTACAATACTTCCCAATAAGATCAGTGGTGAAGTAAGGGTGTACTTTATCGCTATTTTTATTTGAGACTGTGAGAAAAATGCTAGCTATAGCAATAATATAAGAAAAAGAAATTTAAAAACTATAATGAGAAAGGAAGAAAACAAAACTATTGTTTTTTGAGGATATTTGGTATACTTAACAGAACCCTAAAAATCAACTAAAAAAAGCAAAACAATCAACTTTAGTAGAATAGAAGGATATAATATAAACTCACATAATCATTGGCATATATATATATATATATATATATATATATATATATATATATAACCAACAAAACACAACAGGAAAAGAAAAAAAAGAGAAATTCCATTTAAAATAGCTGCAGAGTATAAAATGCTTGGAAATCTACCAAAACACACCCAAGAACTACAAGAACACAACTGCAAAACATATTTCAGTCAAATCTAAACAACTGCAGAAATATTAACTGTTTGTAGATAGGCCTAGTCAATGTAATGAAATGACATTTTACCTAAATTAATTTATAAATGCAATGCCATACAATAAAACTACCCAAGAAATATGCTATAAAGTTAAAAAAAAAAACAAAAATTTATCTAGAAAAACAAAAGGTCAAGAATATCAAGGGAGAATTTTTTTTAAAAAAATGAAGGCAACCTAATAGTATCAGATTTCAAACTATGTTTCAAAGCAGTAATCAATACTAGCTAAGAGATGGAATGGTAGATGAGTGGGGCAAGAACTTACTATTCAACAAAAACTACTAGCAAAGTTTAAAAGCAATCTAGCAGAAACTAGGCATCCACTAACATCTCACACTGTATAAGGGGCAGGAGGGTAGGAGTTTGAATTCAGCCTCAGACACCTGGTACTTACTACAACTAGAACACTGCCTTTAATCCTGATTGTGTCAACAACCAGGGCCCATCTCCGGTCATTCTGGTTCATATCTGGCCACTGGATCCAGATGATTCTGGAAGAGAAATGAGGCTGGTGACTTAGGCACAGCACCCCTCACTCAAATCCAATTCTCATGCTTGTCAAGGCTTCACCTCCCTGATGGTATGTATGGTCCTCTTTGAGAATGAAGGACCAAAAAAAAAAAAAAAAAAATCACATTGTATACAAAGATAAGGGTGGGGTCACATGTTTTAGACATAAAGGTTGATCACACACACACACACACACACACACAGACACGGAAGCATGGAAAATTTTACCTATCAGATATATATTACTAGAATAGAGAGGATCACAAGAAGTAAAATGAATAGTTTTGATTGGAAATTAAAAAGGTTTTGCATAAACAAAACCAATATAGCCAAAATTAGAAGCAGGAAAGGGGAAGGGGAGAATTATAGCAAATTTTTCTTTAAAAGGCCTCATTTTTTCAAATAAATAGGAAACTGAGCCAAATTGATAAAAATAAGAGCAATTCCTCAAATGATAAATGATCAAAGGATATGAATAATCAATTTTTAGAAGAAATCAAAGTTATCTATGGTCATATAAAAAAATACTCTAAGTCCCATCTCTGAGGTATCCCCTTCCCAATATCAGACAGGCTAACATGATATAAAAGGAAAATGACAATTGCTGAAGAGGACGAATTAAAACACATGCACTCTTCACTGGGGAGCAGCTAGGCAGTGTGGTAGAGCACCAGGTGTGAAATCAGGAAGACATCTTCTCATCTGACCTGAGACACTAGCCGTGTGACCTTGGACAAGTTACTTCACCCTGTTTTCCTCATCTATAAAATGAACCAGAGAAAGAAAAACAAAAATCACTCCATTATCTCTGTGGGGAAAAAAAAAAACCCAAATGGGATCCAAAGACTCACAGAAACCTGAAAATGACTGAACAGCAACAACAAACATCATTGGGGAAATTGTGAGCTGGTCCAAGCATTCTGGAGAACAAGTGGGAACTACACCCAAAGAACTTGTTAAAACCTCCATCTTCTGATTCAACAATACAACGACTAGGTCAATATCCAGAAAAAGGGAAAGGCCCTACTTGTATCAAAGTAGTTATAGCAGCTCTTTTGGTAGTGTCAAAGAACCGGGAATTGAGGGAATGCCCATCAATTGAAGAATGACTGAACAAGTGTGGTAATATGACTGTGATGGAATAATATTGTGCTATAATTAATGACAAGCAGGATGGTTTAAGAAAATCCTGGGAAGACTTATATGAACTAATACAAAAGTGAAATGAGCAGAACTAGAACACTGCACACAGTAATAGCTCTATTGTAATAATGATCAATTGTGAGACTTACCTACTCTGATCAACATAATGATCCTTAACAATTCCAAAGAAGTCAGGATGAAAAAAATGCTATCCACCTCCAGAAAGAGAACTGATGAACTATAAGTGCAGATTCAAACATTTTTCTTGGTTTTTTTTCCTTATGGCTAATATGGAAACATTTTGTATGATTTCACAAGCATAACATGCATCATAATGCTAGCCTTTTCAAAGGCTGGGGGAGATGTTGAAAAGAGAATTTGAAATTCAAAATTAAAAAGTGAATGTTACAAAAAAACAGAGCTTGAAGGTAGTGGTAAGAGTTGTTAACCATAGGATTATTTTAGAGTGCCTTTAAATGATGAATCTTGATACTACTGAGGTTTTTTAAAATAAATTAACTATTTGCAAAGGGTAGTAGATTAAAAGTAAACTGTCAATACTAATAATGAACAAGAAAAATTCAAAAAATTCAAAACAGATCCATGAGGTGCCAATTATTTTCATTACAAAACTATAAAGAAAAATTCAGAGAATACTCTCATAAAGTTAATTTAAAATGACATAATCTGGGGGGCAGAGTCAAGATGGCAGCTGGAAGGCAGCATTCCCTGACAACTCCGACCCCCCAAACCCCCAAAAAACAAAGGATGGCTCTAGCCAAAATTTAAAGGAGCAGAACCCACAGAAAGACTGAGTGATACATTTTCCCAGTCCAAGATAACTTAGAAGTTCTGGGAAAGGTGTGCTTCACCAGGACCAGGGGTTGGAAAACAAGGCCTGGTGCAGCCCAGCCCAGAGATTACTGGCAACAATAGCTTGAAGGAGTGGTGAGAGAACTCTGCTGCACCTAGGTTGAGTGTGGAATGAGGAGCACCAGCCACAGAACCTGCATCGAGAATCTGGAGAAGACAGCCTGCACCCCTAGAGACCATAAGGGAAGTCTGCAGAGATCTCTCTGCTCTCCCTGGGGTAGGGCTCTGCTGTTTGCCTACACTTAGACCCAGGGTGCAGTTTGGGCTTCCATACTAAGCTGGATCCCTCCATATAGCCCCAGTGCAGAGAGCAGTGCTGTGGTCATCTACATATAGAGAGCATAAGACCTTGGAAGAATAAAGGTCCCAGTGGGGTGTCCCCCCCCAAAAAAAACTACCCCAAAGACTTAGAAGTGCTGTAAATTGGTCTTGGGCTGAGGAGATGAGTAAACAAAGAACAGAAAAAGAAGAATCTAACCATAGAGAATTACTTTAGTCCCATGAAGATCAAAACACATACTCAGATGATGACAATATTGAAGCTTCCATATCCAAAACCTCCAAGAGAAATAGAAAATGGGCTCAGACTGTGGATGAGCTCAAAAAAGACTTTGAAAGCAATTAAGGGAGGAAGAGGGAAAAATTGGAAGGGGGGGGGGATGAGAGCAATGCAGAAAAATCATGAAAACCAAATCAAAAGCTTGGTGAAAGATATACAAAAAAAATACTGAAAAAAATATGTTGAAAACCAGTTTAGGCCTAATGGAAAAAAGCAAAACAAAAGGCAAATGAGAAGAATACCTTAAAAAAGCAGAATTTGCCAGGTGGAAAAGAAGATAAAAAAGCTCGCTGAAGAAAATAATTACTTCAAATGCAAAATGGAACTAAAGGAAGTTGATGACTTTGCAAGAAAGCAGGAAGAAATGAAACTCTTCAAAAAAAAGCCAAAAATTAGAAGAAAATGTGAAATATCTCATTGGAATAACAACTGACCTTGAAAACAGATCCAGAAGAAATAATTTGAAAATTATTGACCTATCTGAAAGCCACAACCAGGAGAAGAGCCTAGACTTCATTTTACAGAAATAATACAGCAAAATTGCCCTGAGATCCTAGAAGCTGAGGGTAAAATAGAACTAGAGAGAGAATCCACCGGTCACCCCCTGAAAGGAATCCTAAAAGAAAAACTTCCAGGAATATTATAGCCAAATTCCAAAACTCCCAAATCAAAGAGAAAATTCTAAAAACTGCCAGAAACGGACAATTCAACTACCAAGGCTCCATAGTCAGGATTACACAGAATCTGGTAGCATGTACATTAAGGGCTTGTAGGGATTGGAAGGAGATATTCTGGAAAGGAAAAGATCTTGGTTTACAACTGAGAATAAACTACCCAGCAAAACTGAACATCCTCTTTCAGGGGAAAAGATGGATTTTCAATGAAACAGGGAAGTTTCAGACTTTCCTAATGAGACAACCAGAGCTGAACAGAGAGTTTGATCTCCAAGTACAGGATGCTGGTGAACCACAGAAGGAGTGGAAGAGGACTAACTATGAGGAACTAGATGATGTTGAACTGTTTGTATTCCTGCATGGGAAGAAGACATTGATAACTCATATGAACTTTCTCATTTATAAGAGCTGTTAGAAGGAGCACAGATAGATAGATAGATAGACAGACAGACAGACAGACAGACAGACAGATAGATAGGACATAGGAAGGAGCAGAATATAATGGAATGATGTAGTAAAGGGATGGAGTCAATGGGCAATGGGGGAAAGTACTGGAAGGAAGGAAAAGGAGATGAAGAAGCTGAGAGATTTCACATAAGAGTCAAGAAAAAGCCTTTTCAATAGAGTGGGGGGAGGCAAGGGGGGGAATGAGTGAGCCTTCATTCTCATTGGAAATGACTCAGGGAGGAAATGACATACACACTTAATAGGTGAGGAAATCCATCTTGCCCTGGAGAAGGATGGGAGGAAGGGATGGGATGAGGGGGAATGGGGGGAGGGAAGGGGGGGAAGAGGTGATAGAAGAGAGGGAAGATCGAGGGAGAGGGTTCCCAGATACAACATGCTTTTGGACAGGGCCAGGATGAAAGGAGAGAGAAAGTGAATAGAATAAATGAGAGTGGAGAGAAACAGAGTGGAGGTACAGCTCGTAATAGCAACTGTGGGTAAAATTTTGAAGCAAATTCTCTGGTGGACTTATGATAGGGAAAGCAACTCACCCCAGAGACAGAGCCATTGGAATCTGAACACAGACTGAAGTACATTTTTTCCCCCTCTCTATATTCTTGACGTTTCCCATCTTCTGGGGGGGGGTATATTTATTCTTATGTTTACTCTTATAACATTCAATTTACATCAATGTATGGCATGGAAACAATGTAGAGACTGTCAGACAGCCTTTGGGGTGGGGAGGGAGGGGGTGGGAAATTGTAGAATTCAAAGCCTTGCAAAAAATGATGGGTACATATTACTATTGTATATAATTGGAAAACAAATAAAATGTTTATGTCATTTTATTTTTTTAAGACTCTTCAGGAACATGTTTCTTGTATAAATGTAATTCACTGTCTATTTTTCAATCTTCTTTTTTTTTATCCTGATTCATTTCTAAGTTATCTTGACAAGTAGTAAATCCAAGAATCTGACAAAGAACCAGAAGGTTGGCTACTAGAAGGCTGATTTCAGATTCCTATATGCTCAACTCCAAAAAAAAAAAAAACTAGAAGGGAAGAAAATAAGTCCCTCTAAAGCATCTACTGTGCACCATGGACTGAGCTAAGCTTCACAAATCTCTCCCTGGATTCTCTGACACAGGCAATGATGAAGTGACTTGCCCGGAGTCACACAATCAGGAAGCATCTGAAGCTAGATTTGAACTCAGCTCTCCCTGACTACTGTCCTATCCCCTGAGCTACCTAATTGCCGACTAGAGAACTTGCTGATAAAAATCTTACATTGAGTTTATTTCTTAATTTGGTCAGTTATGTCCTTTATATTTACATGAGCTTTTCTTACTTCTCATAGGTATACTAACCCCACATGTATGCCTACTAAATTTCATCCTATTTTTTCTGACTATAATTCCACTATCCAATTACTGTGAACTCTAACAAATGCCTAAAAGGTCAAGACCACCAATTTTCTGTCTTGCTGTTATTTTTCAAACTTATTAAGTTTTCCTATTATTCCTGATAACTAATTAAATATGTTAAACTACACTAGGACCAAAATCAACACCCATAGAAATGTGCTATGGTTATTTATAGCTAAAATTCAACTATATATATATATATGAGGAAATGTAATTTTCCATCATACTAAATACCAACTTCCTGCCACGAAGACCCAAATCAATGATTTTCAGAATTACAAATAGATGGATCTCTGCTCTAGGTTCCACTAATACAGAACCACTGCTGAAGATAGGAGTGTGAAAACCAATGATAATGGGATTACAAAAAATTAAATAGGTTTTGCTTTTAAAGTTTGATCTCTATATTTTCAGTATTTTTATTTTTAAAAATTTAAACTTAAAAGTATTTAACAAATATCTATTCTAGAGCATCCTATGAGTTATGAAAGGAAAATCAAAGATTAAATGGTAGTGTCCATCCTCACAGAGCTTGTGGCTTAAAATGCATCCACAGATACTACAATAAAAATGCATCCAAATGGCCCAAAAACCAAAAGAATATAGTGGTCTGAGAGATGATGGTATTCATTTACTTCCTGCAGCTGACATTTCACCTTGTGTATCAGAAGAAATTGAACAGACAAAGGAACAAGTTCACTCCATGTCTAGAGAATGGGAGCAAGATGTAAAAGCAGGAAGGTGTAGGGCACTATGGCCACAAGAGCAAGCCAGTGTGACCAACTAGGCCATAAGAATCATGACCTAGCAGAGAATATGTCAACCGGCTGGAAAGGCGGCCTCGTGCCAGCTATGTGAGGGGCCCAAAAAGGCCGGAAAAGACTATGAACTTAGTACACCATGGAAAACTGCAGATGTCTAAGCAGAAAAATCCTGCCCAGATTGACGCCTAGGGAAAATCAGCCTGACAATAAAACAAAGGATATGTTCATTAGAAGGCAGACCGTAGAGGCAGCAAAATCTGTTGTGAAATCCATCAAGAACCCTTCTTAAGACTTACGTGTGCCAAAAACAATGCTCAGGACAAAAAAAAAAAAAAACAAAACAAAATGAAACAGCCCCTACCCGCTCTCAGCAGAGACCACAAATTTTTTTAAATAAGTACTAAACACACACAAAATAACATTCAAGGGACAACTACTTTTGGAAGGTAGAAGGCATAAAGGTAATGGCAGTTGGGGGGAAGGACAAAGAAATGTTTCATGCAGAAGATGTTCTTGGATACATTTTTTTAGCAAATCAGGGAATCTAAAAAGGAAGGAGAGAAGAGGTTATTTCAGGTATGAGGGGAAGCCAATACAAAGTCATAGAGATGGAAAATGACTGTCATTTCTGAGAAACAGCAAGAAAGCTAGTCCAGCTTTATCACATAAGGAGGGAAAGGAAGCAGTGAGGAGCAGGAATCCATGACTGGAGAGGTCCCAACAGTATTAAAGGCAGGACTGGCACAGAGGAGCCTAGTCAAGAGAGCACATGCAGGTGCCATCAGGGAGGCCAAGGTGCTGACTGCCTCCCCTGGTTGGTTTTTCTGGTGGTTAAAATCAAGATCAACAAAACTAAGTACTTTATACACGTATATGAAATAACATCATCTAGACTATGGAAAATAAAAATACAATGTTATATTTTATAATTAATATAATAAAGGTCTACAAACATTATAATGGTAACATACAGAAAACTAGAAACAGGCATGTGTTGTGTGTTTGCCTGACCCAGTTTGTGAGGAACTATGCAATCTGAAGGGAGGCACAGCTAGCCACTGCCTTACTTCATGTCTTTCCCACATTTAAGACTAAATTATGTAAATTCAGTTTTTTCTACGAAAATGGCTGGAATCATACAGATGAATGAACAAGATTTATTTTATTATTTTTTTAACTTTTTGACATAAGTTACTGAGTAGGAGAGACGGACATGTGATTTATTTAGGAATATCACTTTGGCAACTATGTGGAGACTAGGCTGGAGTGAGCAAAGGCTTATGGCAAGGAGACCCATCAGCAAGATACTGCAGTAGTTGAGGAAAAAAGTCCAACAGTTACAGCCATTGAAGTGGGAAATGTCAGGGGTTGGGAGTGGGAAGCAAGAGGAAGATAAGGATGAAGAGACCAATATCATGTAGTCAGGTACAAATAACACTAACTATAAGAAAGAAAGGAGGAAGAGTCAAAAGTAATGCCATTATTTCAAAAATGGAAAACTGAGTAAGTGGGAACACAATCAAAAGAAGTAATAAAGTCAGCTTAATGAGTAAGTTCAGGTAGGAATAAACACATAGATATTTGTTTATTGATATATACATATATGTGTGTGTATGTAAATAAGGATTTCTTATAAATTATTTTGTTAAATATTCACTTTTCTAATATTTTTTAAAAATACTTCAAATAATCTTTCAAATCCATTAAAGACAAGACCTTTTAAAAACAGCTGAAATACTCAACTTTTACAGCCATATTTCTAATTCAAAGGTTAAGAATACAATCCTATCTGATAGAAATCCAAATAAAATAAGAAATGTGAAGCAACCGGGTGATAAGGTTTTCAAAAAAAAAAACTAATCTAAATTTAGGAAGCACTCATAACAGAGTTCATAAAAAGCAAGACAATTATTCCTCTAGACTTTGTCCTGGTTAAAAGAGAGCTAGAGAATACTCATTTTCAAGTTCTAGCTTTATTTTAGGAATGATAAAGACAAGTTGAACAGGAGGATCATAGATTTTGAGCTGAATGGATCTTAAGAGACCATCTACTGCAACTCTGTCATTTTGCAGATGAGGAAACAGATTTAGAAAGTAAGTGGTGGGCAGTTAGATGGTGCAGTGGATAGCACACCAGCCCTGGTGTCAGGAAGACCTGAGTTCAAATCTGACCTCAGACATTTAATAACTACCTAGCTGTGTGACCTTGGGCAAGCCACTCAACCTCACTGCCTTGCCAAAAAAAAAAAAAAAAAGAAAGAAAGAAAGAAAGTTAAGTGGCTTGCCCAAAGTCACGTAACTCTTAAAAGTCTGAGGAAGGGCTTAAAATTCAGGTCTTCATGACTCCAGATCCAATTCTGTTCATTAAGTTCTCTAGTTATTTGGATAACAGACAAGGATAGTGAGAAAGCTTGGACTATGAATGGTGATGGAACAGGAAATACTTAGGCTGGGGAAGAGAAGACATGATTTTTTTTTTTGAGAAGACATGATTAAAGGAGAATAATGTTCAAACTTGTTCTGTGAGGCCCTAGGAATAGAGTATGAATTAATGGAATGGACTACTGGGAGAAGATAAAGCAGAAATTTCCTAAGAATTAAAGCTATTTTATCAGAACTGGACCACCTTAAGTGATTTTCCAAATACTAGAAAATTTCAAAGACTAAATAATAATCCTCTAAAGCAGGGATGGAGAACCTTTCTTCTGCCAATGGTCATTTGTACATTTATAACAATCATACGTGGGTCAGACAAAATGATCAACCTAAAAATTAATCTGCTGTGCTGGTGACCAACATTTAATCAATTTGCCCCTAAAAAGTTCCTAGATTCATTGAACTTCAAGTCCTGCCTGCAGCTGCCATCACAGCTCTAGGTCAAATGATTTTTTGGGGCCTTCCACAGAGTGGGTCAGACATACCCTGCACTCTGTTTCAAAGGATGTTGTAGTAAGTTGTACAAATATCACTTAGAAAAGAAAGTATACGACACTATTAATATCAAAGCTCCATAATGCTATGGTTCTAGCTTGTATATGTATGTTTTACAATTTTCAAAATGCTTCATATTCACTATCAACCTTGACTGTACCTATGAATTTCAAAATGTTTGAGGGACATTATTAATTCAATTTTAAGGCATTCTATGGTACATGAAGTCATAAATTAAGAGAACAAAGCACAAAAACATACTGACTCACACCAAGAAATTGATTCAAGTATTTATAAAATGTTCACAGACTTGTAACAATATTTTTTCAGCTTTTATGCTGGAAAAAAAAAGAGGCATTCCCACTTAGAGGCAGAGATTTTAAACAAAGAGTGATGCAGAAATATGCTGAACTGCTCAAATTCTCTATTTCTAAAAATGATAGGAGATCTAAAATGAAACAACAGATAATTAACAATCTTTTACTTCATTTCTTTAAAATCATATTTGAGGTATTTGGGGGTGAGTTTTCTTCCATAGACACCCAGAAAAATAACCATTTAAACCCCTCTGCTCTGAGATGGCATAACAAGACCTGAAGATGGAGCACCTGTACCTCAAAGATCCAATGAGGTCTCATTAAGGCAGACAGGCAGTGGGATTTGATATTTCTCAGAGTGTGTGTGTGTGTGTGTGTGTGTGTGTGTGTGTGTGTGTGTATGCAAATATGAAAGAGAGGAACTGCTCTTGTTTTTGTTCAGTTGTTTAAGTTGCATCTAACTCTTTGACCCCATCTGAGGTTTCTTGACAAAGATAATGGATTGATTTGTCATTTCCTTCTCAAGATCATTTTTCAGATGAAACTGAAGCAAACAAGGTTAAGTGACTTGCCCAGGATCACACAGCAAATAAATATCATAGGACAGATTTGAATTTAGGAAGATAAGTCTTCCTGACTTCGGGCTTGACACTCATCCGCTGTGCCACCCAACATCAAATGAATATCATTCTAATCTGAAAACAAAGGATGGTAACACATACATACACAAACACACAATGTACACATTGTGACATGTAAATACATCAAACTCAACAGGGAAAAGGTAGAAAGGGTACAAGTAAAGGGAAGGAAAGCAGATACAAAACAGATTTCTAAAGGAAGGATTAAAAAGAAAAAAAGAACTAGAATCTAAGAGGTTATATGGATGTAATGAAAGATTAATGAGTTACTTTAAGAAATAATGAGTCTATTTCTGGGGGCGGCTAGGTGGCGCAGTAAATAGAGCATCGGCCTTGGAGTCAGGAGTACCTGGGTTCAAATCCGATCTCAGACACTTAATAATTACCTAGCCATGTGGCCTTGGGCAAGCCACTTAACCCCATGGCCTTGAAAAATATAAAAAAAAAAAGAGTATTTCAAAGAATCCTGGGTAGTGACACAGTGTAGACAGATCTAGGGCAATTTATATGAGGACAACAATAATAAACAAAAAAGCAACTTAGAATGGTTTAAGAATGTTATTTAGCTGGGCCAGCTAAGTGGCACCATGGAAGATAGAGCACTGGGCCTGGAGTCAGGAGTACCTGAGTTCAAATCCAGGTTCAAACACATAATAATTACCTAGCTGTGTGGCCTTGGGCAAGCCACTTAATCCCATTGCCTTGCAATAAAAAAAAAATCTAATAAAAAAAAGAACTCTATTCAAAGCAGTACTATGTGTCCAGCAGACTTATGAGAGTATCTAATTCCCAACAGTAGCAGCGCCAAAGTACACATTTGGACATGGTCACTTCAAGGTCTTATGATGTTTTTAATGTTTATTATAAAAGGTTCTCTCTCTCTCTCTCTCTCTCTCTCTCTGGACAATTTTCTTTGTCACATGGAATTTAAAGAAAAAAAAAACTTTGTTCCCTCAAAGGATTCTTAAATTCAAGTCCTTCTGGTGTTAATGGTATGAGGAAGGACCTTAGCAGTGAAAGGGTAACAATAGTGATAGTAAAAAAAAAGTGGCTAACTGAAACTTTTCAAATGCACAGAAGAAAACAGAAGGAAATTTAAAAGGAAGCACAGACAAGCAAGACAATTCTCAAAGTAATGTGGAATTTATTAAATATATTTTTAAAAAGGTAGATGAAAAATAATCAAATATATTCTCTTTTTATTCTACTACGCATAAAAAATTCAATTTTTGATGTTTAAGTTTAGAATCTGACATTTTAAAATTTTAAAAAGATCAGAAAATAAATTTTAAAAAGCATTTAAATTTGGTAAAGCACCGGCCTTGGATAAAGCACCGGCCTTGAAGTCAGGAGTACCTGGGTTCAAATCCAGTCTCAGACACTTAATAATGACCTAGCTGTGTGGCCTTGGGCAATCCACTTAACCCCATTTACCTTGCAAAAAACCTAAAAAAAAAAAAAATTCATTTGGTTCCTAAATCCAAAGTTTGCAAAGCCCTAGTACAACAAATTTTTTGTTCCTCCTGAACCTGCAATATTAGGATCCTAGAAATCACTTCCTTGGAGCCATCAGTAGGAGAAAATGGTGTCTAGTCCTCCTCCACATATTCATTCCTTGGTAGTAACTTGGCCATAAATTGAATGAAGAAAAGGGGTTGGGGGAAGACCAAACTGCAGAACCAAAGATCCAGAATGGGTCTTGTAGCTGAAAGATAGTAGTGATATGGCAGAGCAATAGGATGACAAAAATTCAGGATGCAAACAGGAGGGAGCAGGCAAACTCCTTTCCATCTGGGAGTTGTACAAAATGACTGGCTGAACCCAAACTACAGCCCCCCAGGTCTCCTAGCAGACAGACCCATGACTCTTGTCATTAAACTCCTAAGCAAGTCTCTGTGAAATTCCTCCTAATCCTCATATGCACATATTGGAAGTGAGAAGACCCTGGCTCAATCTAACAAATTTAATTATCCTGGCTATTCTGTAGTGGAAAACTAAGATCATAATCAAGGTCACATCAGAAAAAAAATGTTTGAGAGTATTAGGCTGAACAAAAGTAAAGTTTCCCTTCAGAACAAATTTCTTATTTAAGACTTTTAAAAGACTCAGGTCTAAAAAGATTCATTTTAAGTATTCTAGATCTTAGTATTCATAGGTCATGGTCTTTTCAATGAGGAGAAAGACAAGGCACAAAAGGAGGAGAGAAACAAAAGGTCCCACTATAGAACAAAGACAACATACAAGGATGTGACTTAACCAGGAAAGCTGGTTAAGTAATTTTACTTTGGTTCATCATAGCCTAGCTAAGACAGCTGAGGAAGATGCACCCTGCATTGTGGCAAAACAGCAAAAGTAGCAACAAGGGGTACACGATTTTAGAGACTATACATTAAGTATATACAAAACAAATTATTTCTTACAAGAGAAATTGGGGGGGGAGGGTAGAAAGGGCAAGAAGCCACTGAGATGTGAATGATGTTAAAAAAAAAAGATTTTAAAAAACTACCATAATTTCATCAAAAACAGATAATACCTAACAAACTTCATTTCCTTTTTTGAAAGTTTTCAAAAGATAGAGCAATAGAATATTGTAGTTTACATGGATTGTAACAAAGCATGTGACAGTCTCTACTACTATCCTGCACACACAGAACATGAAAAGATAAAAATGAAGATAGCTAACCTTCAGACAGCACACAGGACTTAAGCCTTAGGGCTGCCTCATGAAGTAGTTTAAGGTTCATAAAGTCTTTTTACATATGTCAAGTCATTTGAGCCTCACCACAATCATGTGAGGTAGGTACTACTAATCCCTGGGTCACAGATGAAGGAGCTGAGGCAGAAAGTTAAGCAGCCAGCTTGGTAAAGATATGAATGTGGCTTTCTGATTCCAAGTCCAGTCTTCTCCCCCCCTCCACTTCTGACCCTTCTCTTCTTAACTCTATGTTCCAGCCAAACTGGGCCATTCTCTGCTTCCCAAAAAGACACTCTATTCTTTAGTCATCGGAACTATGTGAGCCAAACCATGTTTCAGCACTGACTGTTCCTATGATGGCAATGACCTTCCTCCTAACCTTCCCAGGCCAAGCTCCTATCCATTCCTAGAACGCCCTCTTCCAGGACATCTTCCTATTTCACAGAGCACTTTGTCCTCTAACTTTCAAATACACTGATCAAATACAATAGGTATCTCTGTGTGATGTGGGAGAAGGGGCTGGGTCAATACAGAGAGGGCCTGGGGGTGAGGCCAGCTCTGCCACTTTTAAGCTTTGTGTCCATGGGCAGGAAACTAAACCTCTCTGGATAAAGGGAATGAACCAGATGATCTAGGAGGTCCCTTCCAGCTCAAAATGCATGTTACTATGATATGTGCTGGAGTTGGCCTATTATGAAATTTTCGGATTTACATCTTGGAAATTAGCAAATGCTACAAATCAGGGTTTGATTTATTATTTTGTGGCTTGTCAGGTCTTAAAATAGTGGTAGAGAAAATGTTAATTATGCAAGTTAAACTTATATATTATGTCCTGGATACATTTCCCCTCCTGGAAAGCCAGTAGTTCAACATCTACCAGCACACCCAGTGTCTCTCCTTCATGATGGAGAGAAGGAAACCATAAGCTCTTATCTCTAACTTATCTCCTACTAGCTTTATTAGGGCAGGAACCTACACTATCTCCCTGCACATTCAATTACCTCTATCTGAACAGAGCAGGCTTTTTTTTTTTTAGGTTTTTGCAAGGCAAATGGGGTTAAGTGGCTTGCCCAAGGCCACACAGCTAGGTAATAAGTGTCTGAGGGTGGATTTGAACTCAGGTACTCTGGACTTCAGGGCCAAGGCTCTATCCACTGCACCCCCAGAGCAGGCATTTAATAAATATTTGCAAATTCCATCTCCCTCTAAAAGTCTGTAAGATCCATGACAAGTCATTTCCTCTACCTCAGTCTCCATTTTAGTCATCTATAAAATGAAGGGATTAAAGATGGTTGTTATAAAATAGATTAAGCTAAAATAGTTGAAGAAACAAAGGACCATGTTTTCAGAAGAGAGAAAAAATCCTTAAGGAAAAAATTGGGGAAAAAATAGAGGAAAATATAAACTCTCATAACATTATGTAAAAGGATTAAACAATCCAATAAAACAAAAAAGGATGAAAAATTGGATAAGAAAACAAAAACCTCATAATTAGGTTACTTGGAAAAACTACAGTTTTAAAAAAAAAAAAGAGGGAAGGGAAGGGAAAGCACTTCTACAACACCTCTTAGGAGGCAGGCATTGGATCCTTAAAGCAATCCTGCAAACACACTGGATGCTATAATTATCTCATTTTTACAGTTGAAACAAAGGCAAACAGATGTGGGGGGCCTTGCCCAGGGTAACCCAGTTAGCAAGTATCTGAAGCTGAAATTAAACTCAGGGCTATCTGTCTCAAGACCCAACATTCCATGCACTTCACCACCAACTGCCTCCACAAAAACTGGGAGGCTGGAAAAAACTTAACATGCATCAGGTGGATCAAAAATGACAGATGTAATAATCATGCAATCAAGCAAAGGCAAACAAATATTTACAACATAAAAAGATAAACAAGAAATAGACATTATGCTAAAAGGAATCACAAATAATAAGTCAATATCAAAATTAAAGACTTCAAATGTTTTGGATCTAAATCCATAAAGGAAAAATAAACTTAGACAATAAACCAAGAGTGGCAGGAGATTTCATCCCTCACAAGTCTATCACAAAAACAAACAAAAGAGAAAATATAGAATTGAACAAATTGTTGGAAAAACTAGAACTAAAGACTGCTTGTTAAAGAATATATGTATTTCTCAACACTGCATGGGACTTTTAGAAAAATGGTTTGGATTAGGGTACAGAGATACAGTAAACAAACATAAAAAGGCAGAAAAAGTAAATCCATCCATTACAACTCCTAACACAAATAATGTTGATGATCCAGCCCCTTCCCCCACATCACAGAAAAAAATAGCATTTCATGATCAGGGGTTTATCTTAATAATGATGAAACAACATACCAAAATGTCTGCAAATCAGCTAAAGCAGTCCTCAGGGTCACAATCATATCCCTATATACATCAGCAAAGCAAAAAAAAGAGAAGATCAATAAAATGAAGAGAAATGATCCAAGGCAATATCTCAATAAATTATGGTGTATGAAAATAGTTCATCAATGCACAATGGTGGAAGATAAATAGTTGGAATTCTGGAAAATGACAAGATTTGCATGACTACAATAAAAATTATACAAAAATAACAATAGCAGCAATAATAGCTAGCATTCATATAGCTTTTTAAAATCTGCAAAGTACTTTCATATAGTTTCTCATTTGATACCTTACAACAACTCTATGAGGTAGTAGGTACTATTATTATTCCCATTTTACATATGAAATAACTGAGGCCAAGAGAAATTAAATGAATTTCTCAGAATCACACAACTAGTATATAAGATGGAATTTGAAATGAGGTCCTCCTAACTTCAAGACCAGCACCCCTGAAATCAAATACAACGGTCAATCTCATATCTATACGATAGAAGCTATAAATTCCTTTCTAAAGATAACAAAAATCAGAAAATGTAAAGTCACAAATCAATCACAAATGACATACTAAATTTGCTTAACTGCTTAACTGGTTTCTGGAGAGAAAGTCCCTTGGGGGAAGGGGATTACCGAAGTGTAACTGAGATGTCAAAAAATTGTCTCATTAAAAAATTAATAAAAATAGCTGCATTCAAGCCCTTAGAGAGCTACTATCATCAACAAAAATATCATTGATAATAGCATCTGAAATTTATAGTATACTTTAAGTTTTATATTTAATGATCTCATTTGATCCTCACAACAACTGTTGAGGAAGGTGCTTCAAGTGTTATCATAATATCTTTTTGACAGATGAAGAAACAAGTTCCAGACAGGTAAAGTGACTTACTGGGCCATGGTATTTCAGCTAGTAAATCTTAAAGACAGATTTTTTTAAACCCAGTTCTTCCTTGCTTCATCTCCAACACATTTTCCACTCTAACATACTACAGAACCATAAAGTAGTAAATATTTATATGTGTAATTTTGCTAAATTGATTTAAATAACTGAAAATATCTGAAAACTCTGGTGTATATTGAATGACTACAACATGTGAAATGAGAGAAATGTGAGACATAGTGGTGGGCCTGAGGAAGGAAAGAAAGAAAAAAAAACAGTTGCTGTCTTAAAGGACCTTACAGACTGTTGGAGGGATACAACTTATGTACAATTAAGTAAAAGCAAAGCATATGCAGAGTAAGATGAAACAATTTCAAGAATGAATGTGGGCTATAATAAAGAGAGAAACAGAAATGGTTTGCAAAAATCAGCTGAGGTATGCTTTGAAGGAAGAGGTAATGAATGACCTCCGGATTACAGACCTCAAGAACCACTTTTGCAAAGGCAGGAAAGCAGAAGATAACTACTAGCTAGCAGTCCAATCTGATTGGACACCAGAATGAATATGAAATCAGTCTAGAAAGACAGGAACCAAATGATGGAAGGGTTTAAATAACAGGTTAAGGATTTTGTTGTACTCTATCCCAGAGGCAATAAGAGGTCACTGATACTTCTGGAGCAAGTGAATAACCTGGAGAGATCACTGTTTGATGAGTATCAGCTGACAACTGTGTGAAGAGACTGACAAGATGAAAGATTAGAAGCAGACAGCCTAATAAGGAGATTTCTGCTATAGTCCTTTACTAGAATATTTACTGGGTTATTTAGTCAACACAGGTGATGAGCCTAATAGAAATTTTTACTCAGAAAGAAGAGGATAGACCTAAGAGACATAGGGAAAGTTAAACCAACAAGTCTTGACAATTAATTAATGAGAATTGAGGGAGAGGGAAGATTCAAGGATGACTCCATGGTTTTTAATGTGATGGACAGAAGAATAATTTCAACAAAAACAAGGAAGTGAAGATAAAGGATGGGTTTGGGAGCAGGGAAGAGGAAGAAAAGAATATTAACTTCCCCTTTGGACCTAAGTTGGAAATGCTTAGCAAACAGATAAAAAATTAGAACTGGATTTTAGGACAGAGATATAGCCAAATTCATAGCATTTTCTGAAGTCAGTTGCATGGAGAATATAATTAAAGCCAAGGCAGTTAATGAAATCACTGAGAGAGAGAATGTAGAGAAAGAAGATTCAAAACAGCAAAAAAAAAAAAAGATAATCTAGTAAAGATAATCAAAAAGAATAGGCAAGAATAATAGGAAAAACAAGTACAAAGACCCAGAAGATAAGAAAAAAAATTTTTGAAAGTGTCAAAAGATGCACAGATGCCAAATAGAAATAAGAAATATTTCCATTGCCACTAACAAGACCACTACGTGGGGAAACGTAATAGTGTTGAGAGTTTAGAGAAACAACAGATGTTACATTTACAAGTCATGTCTAAGGATAATAAATAAGGATTTAACCACCTAAACACACATCACTTTAGGTAAAACTATGATGACATTTGAACTCAACCATCCTGATAACTAAATTTCTTCAAGGCTGAAGGTAGGCCTTTCATTTGTTCTGTACCTTCCTACAGATGCCAAGCCTGAAGCAAATGCTCAATAATGAGGTGCTGACTGTTTGATCCAGGAACATTTGGAAATTGTATGCTGTTTTCTAACGAGAGGAATTTTAAAGTAATGCTTTAATTCACTTGGTCTAAACTGGTTTTAACAGACTTGTATGCTCTTAAGGAAAATTTCACTGCACAACAGATAATAATTTGTCAGGGGAGGGGGGGAATGGACATTATTCTCTCCTCAGCATAAATTTAAGATAAAGCCAAAGTTCAAGAAGTTTAACTAGCATTTCTGCTTCTAAGAGAAATCTTTATAAAGATGGGAGGGAGGGGACACACCAGATAGATGTAATGTACTAAATTATTGGGGTAACTGCGGAACTTCTGACTTTGGAGGACCCGGGTACAGCTCCTGATTGCGTTTCTCCCTACTTTGTGGACCTTGGACAATTCATTCATGTGCTACAGATCTCAGCTTTCACATTTGTAAAATAAGGTTGAACTATAAGCATCTCTTAAAAGCCCTACTACAATCATGTGAGGCAAGAAATCTAGAATTCAGTAAAAATGTCCATTTTAACATTTAAGATCGGTTTCTCTAGAACAGCCCTTTCAGCCTGGCACATGTATTCTAGATTTCCTCCCACTCAGTCTCCCCCCCCCCCAAAAAAAGGTGATGAAAGAGAGCCTGTCTCCAGTACAACCTATGGTGGCCCATAGCCTTATCGAGTTACTTTATTTTTTTAGGTTTTTGCAAGGCAATGGGGTGAAGTGGCTTGCCCAAGGCCACGCAGCTAGGTCGTTATTAAGTGTCTGAGGGCGGATTTGAACCCGGGTCCTCCTGGCACAAGGCACTTTTAATCCTTCAGAGAGAGCCTCGGGTTGCGCGGTGAGGAAGGGGCTGGAGAAGAGGCGCCCCGCCAGCTCTAGGTCTGTGATCCAGACCCTCCCGAGCCTCAGTTTCCTCATTTGTAAAGTGAGAAGGGCGGCCCCCCGATGGCCGGAGGTCCAGACCGAGATCCGGGTCACGGTACGGCGGAGCGCGCCGCCCCGGCCCGGGCGCCCCCCACTCCCTGGCCGGGCCGCGCTGGCGCCGTTGGCGCCTTCGGACAAACGGCCCGCGGGGGCCGCTCGGCCCGGCCCGCCCCGACCCCCCACCCCGCACTCACCGGGGCCGGGGGCGCCCGGCTTCCCGGGCAGCGGCTCAGGGTGCCAGTCCGCGGAGGAGGAGGAGGAAGGGGCGGCCGCCGCGCCTCGGCCCGCGCTCACGCCCTCGAGCAGCCGCTGGGCGGCCGGAGCCACAGCCGCCGCCGCCGCCGACTCCCGGCTCGCACGGCGTCGCGGGAGAATGCTGTCATCGGCCGCGCCGCCTCCGCTCCGGACCCCCGCGGCCGCGGGCCGGCGCCGCTCCCCGACTGGCGCGCCGCCGCCGCCGCCGCCGCCTCGCTGCCACTCGCCCGCGGCGCCCCGCCCTCTTCCCGTCACGTGGCGGCGCGCGGCGGCGCGGGCGGGGCCGGGGGCGGGGGCGCGGGGGCGGGGCCGGGGCGGGGCCGGGGAGGCGCCGGCCAACGCCGCCCTCTGACCCCTAGCGGCCGGGTCACAGGGCAGGCGGGAGCCGCCGCCCGCAGCCCCTCCCCGCATCGGACCAGGCCGTGCCCACTCAAAAAAGAACAAAACCGAGCATAGACGAGGCCGAGGAGGCAGCGTGGCAGCGTCGCCGCATGGGCAGCAAGGTGGCACAGCGGAGAGAGCGCCGGCCCTGGAGTCAGGAGGACCTGAGTTCCAATTTAATAATTGCCCAGCCGTGTGGCCTTGGCCAAGCCACTTAACCCCACTGCCTTGCGCCAGAAACAGAGTCCGGGGCCCTCCCCATCATCCTGATCCGGATCTTTCCCCTGGACTCCGGAGGGGGCAGTGAGGCTGGTGTACAGCAGCCCCCTCCCTTCAACCCCCTTCGTGTGACTGTCATGGCATCACCTCCCTGATGGCAGGATCTTCCTCCAGAACTAAGGACAAGCAACAACAATCACCGCATGCTGGTGCCAGCAAGAAATGCCCCGAGCATTCATTAGTCTCCTACTGTCTGCCAGCTCAGAAGATGCAAAAAACAACTTTTCATCCAGAACCGGCTCTTCCAAGGGCACCACCCTCCTCCGGGTGCCCTGCCCTCCTTGAAAATGTAGTGATGTCATCCTCCACCCCTCCACCCACTGGCCCAATGTCACCTTTGCAACAAAAAATATTTTAGTAGTGTTTTTAAATCCTTTGTAATCACACTCTATTCCCTGCCGCCCCCCCCCCCTACAATTTACTTGCACCCTTCTGTGCAAGCTTTGCTTTTATTTTCCTCCCCACTCTGGTTGTCTTAGAACAGTTTCACTTGTACCTCAAACCTGGAATTCTCCTTCCTCATGTCTCTGCCTCATTTCTTTTAGTCCCAGTTCAAATCCTATTATCAGCAAGAAACCTGATGCTCATGCCTTCTACTTGAGATTATCTTCAAATTAGGTTTTATATATCTATATCTATATCTATGTATCTATCTATATATATATGTGTGTGACATACTAGCCATATATATGGATATGGATATATATGCACTTAATACATTATATACATTTGTATATACATATATATAATATATATTTGTATATACACATATGTACACACAAATATACTTAGTTGTATATACGCATATATACATTTAATATATATTTGTACATACATATATGCATATATACACTTAGTATATATTTGTATATATGTACATATGCATATATGCACTTAATATATATTTGTATATACACATATGTACATGCAAATATACTTATTTGTATATACATGCATGCATATATACATTTAATATATATTTGTACATACATATATGCATATATACACTTAGTATATATATTTGTATATGTGTACATATGCATATATACACTTAATATATATTTGTATATATGTATGCAAATATACACTTAATATATTAATATATATTTGTATATACATATATACACTTAATATATATTTGTATATAGATATATACATTTATACATTTAATATATATAATTTGTATATATAAATATATATTTGTATATATACACTTAATATATTTGCATATGCATATATATGCATATAGACATTTAGTATATATGTGTATACATATATATGCATATATACACTAAATATATTCATGTATCCATTGCATATATATGTTTATACACATAGGAATGTAGTATATTTGTATATATCTTGTTTGTACATGGTGGTTTGCATGTTATCTAGGCCATGCTCCCCTCTTCCCCATTAATCTGTAAGATTCTGGAAAGCATCAATTTTTTTTTTTTTTAGATTTTTAGATTTTTGCAAGGCAATGGGGTTAAGTGGCTTGCCCAAGGCCATACAACTAGGTAATTATTAAGTATCTGAGACCGGATTTGAACTCAGGTACTCCTGACTCCAGGGCCGGTGCTCTATCCACTGTGTCACCTAGCAGCCCCAAGCGTGAATTTTTTTACCTCTGCACTCACTACTTGGCAAAATGCCTGGTATATAGTAAGTGCTTAATAAGCACTCCTTGACAGTGTAAACAATCTCTGCCTTCAAGGTGCCTACATTCCAAGGGGAAGCTCTGGGTCATACATTTAGTGCCAAAAGGGACTTCGAAATCTAATTCAATCCCTTCATTTTACAAAGCAATTTTAAAATTTAGATTTAAAATTATATTTAAAATCAGAAGAGATCATCTACTATAACCCCCCCCTTTTGAATACATCTACAGTAGAAAAAGACCTTAGAAGTCATATAAGCTCATCCTTTCATTTTGTTGATCATAGATTTAGAACTGAGAGACCTCAGAGATTATCTAAACCAACCCCTTCTTTTTACTGATGAAGAAGCTGAAATCCAGAAAACCCTTGCCAAACATCACATGGGGAGAAAGTGGCAGAAAGAAGACTCAAATCCCCACCCTCTCCTTCCAGATGGGTTTCTCTTCCCACAGTTCCACACAGTCTCCTTTGGAAAAAACATGTGCCAATTCATTGAACCTTGACAGGTTCAAATCCCACTTCTGACAACATACTGTCCTAAAATGTTCTGTTCTGCCTTCTTATCTCCACTTCCTGACTTCTTTCAAGTCTCAACTAAAATTCCACTTTCTACAGAGAGTCTTGCTTTCTCTCTCTGTTTATTCCAATTTTACCTCCATGTTGTCTTTCTTATTAGACTGTCCTTAAGTTCTTTGTAGGAACTTAATAAATGTTTATTGACTGACTAAGTGACATACTAGCTATAAGCCCCTAAGCAAATGTTCTCTCAGTGTTCCCAGGCAGCTTTCCAAGGCTGTAAGATACATAATATCTGTCCCTCCCTCATACTTGGGTAAGAGTTTTCAATCAATAAATAAATCTTTTTTAATGGGCCATAATGTGCTTGGCATTGTGCCAGACTCTGAAGATACGAAGACATAAATGAAACAGTTCCTGCCCTCACATTGGAACATTCCCCCCCACCCCAACCTGGCACTGGCCCGGCTAAATTAGAGGGGGAGAAATTAGGCAAAGTATTAGCTACTGCTCAAAGACAAAAATGACTTGGGTTCTGTCCAAAGAGAGCCTTGGGGTCATGGGGAAGGACTGGGAAATGAGAGTAGTTAGCTACATTACAGCTTTTCTGACATCCCTCATCCAAACTCTAACCTCTTCATTTTTCTCACCAAAAAAATAAAAAATTAGAAGAAAAAATGATTATAGCACATAATAATTGAAAGGCATCTGATAACTACTTATCTCTATTTCTAGTTACATATTAATTATAAAAACCCAGTTTGCCATTCTCTGTCTTTGAGGGTTATTTTTTGCTCACAGAGAGGGTGGCTTTTCACTCATGCTGAGTGATGAAAATAGCCTAACCAACTTATTTTTGTTCTTAGTCAGGTTTGAGATGCCATGTGCCAATTCATTCAATTTAACAGCTTGGTTATTTTGATGACAGTTTATGCAGATTCACAAGAACGTGGCTACTCATGCAGTTTTTAATAAAGACTTTTCGTGATTCTGCCAAGTCCTTACAAGACCAGACCTTGCTCATTTTCCCTTCCAAACAAGGGTAGTTCCATTAAGCTCTGTGAATTCAATTATCTTCTAAGTACAGTAGGAATAGGTTAAAACTCAAATCAGAATGCCATTGTTATTTTGATCAGTCAAATTTACAGGGTTCAGAAGTTAAGAAAAGTCAAAAATTGCTTTTTTTTTTTTCCCTTCCCAAGCTGAGGTAGGTAATGGCAAATCTTTCCCAAAGGCTGAAAATCTCCCACCTGGAAGATGCTTTACGGAAGGAGATTCAAGTTTGCAGTTTTTCATCCTCAATCTAGCCAGAACCTTTCCCTGCCAAATGTGGCTGCTCAAGATCTAAGGCAAAAAAAAAACCTTGGCTCAACAGGAAAAATTAGATTGGGAGATTAACATAAATGGGTTGATCAGTAATTCAATTCAAGTAGACATTTTTTAAAGCTGAATTGTTTGCAATGTAAAGGTAAAGGGAAGAAGTTAAGCAAGTATTTATTAAGTTCCTACTACATTCCAGACTCTATGTTAATTTTTTAATATTTTCTCATTTTATCCTCACCCTATGTGGTAGATATTATTATCCCCATTTTTTAGTTGAGAAAACTGAGACAGACAGAGACTAAATGACTGACCCAAGGTCACAGAGCTAATGTCTGAAGTTGCATTTGAACTTGGGTCTTCCTGATCCTATATCCAACTCTTTATCACCTCTACTATCTAGCTGCTTCAAAACTCTGAAGAACATTGTAGAACACTTTGATCGAGGTTGAAATATTGTTGGAATCTCTCATGTATGTGACCCAAGACAACTCTAAAGAACTTGTGAAAAAGAATACTTCCCATTGGGGCAGCCAGGTGATGCAGTATACTTTCACTTAATTAATTGTTTGACCTTGGACAAGTCACTTAACCCTATTGCCTTGCAAGAACAAATAAGCAAACAAAAAAGAATACTAACATCTGAATACAAATTGAAGCATATTCTTTTATTCATTTTTATTTAGGTCTTTCCTTTTTGGTATTTTTGATATTTTATAGGATCTATGAACTCATAGGTGCAAAATTCAATAACTTTTACAATATGACTATTATGGTAATACTTTGCTTGATTACACATTTTTAACCGATATCAAATCACTTTGCTCTCTAAGTGAGGGATATGAGGTGAGAAGGGAGAAAATTTAGAATTCAAAAGTTTTGAAAATGAATGTTAAAACTTGTTTTTACATGTAACCAGGGAAAAATAAAATAAAGTATATAAAGGAATATCTGACGTATAATGAGTGCAACAGGGGAGCAATTTCCCCATAGGCTCTGGCTAGAGTACATCCCTGGAACTGGTCCCCTTCTATTGATATATTTCTCTTATTCTTTTCTGGTCAACCATGTGCATTTGCTCAAAACTGAAGGACTTGTAGTTTTTGAGATGGTGAAATGATCCCTTTCGTGATCCCTTGGTCCAGTATTAGCGTCTTAATCAAGAGGATTGGTCACTGAGCTATAAAATGCAATTTCAAAAAGGAGTGACTTGACCCTCTGGCTCTCGTTCTTCCTCCAGTCTGTGGGAAATATAGCCTATGCAGTTCTCTCTCCCTGAATTTCCCTTGGAGAAAAGAGGAGGCAAAGAAGGGACCAGGGTTAGAGGAAGAAGAGCACACCTTCCCCCATCTTAGAAGAAATGAAGAATACACACATGGCAATCAGCCTGTGTGCTGACCTTGTGACTAGATGTCAAAACCCAGACTTCATCTCCCACTTGGTGTGTCTTTTCTTGAAGATAAAACTGGCAGTAGTATTGCCTTGGAGGCAACCTTGTGAATTTGAATACCTTCTTGGTAAACAAAATATCCTCCAATGAAGGAGGAATACAAGCCCAAGTCTTCCTAGAAGCATGGATCTTGAGGAAGAGAGTAGAGAATTGAGATAAAAGATGATGATTCAGCAATCCTGAAAAATTTCTCATGTTCAGATTTTCTGCTGCAAGATCATATCTTTTAAAACCAATATTCTCTAAGTAGTAATATGTGGCTCTGAATTGTGTAATGGTAACACAAAAGTTTCAGAAATGTGAGTGACCCAAAGCAACAGATCCTAAGATATTGGTAATGACCTGGGAGTGAAAAAAATCTATAAAATACAAGAATACATCTGACCAGAAAGGATAGTGAACTGGCCATGTAGTAAAAGTGAGGGATAGCAAATTAGACAATCCACATGCTGCTGTAGTATCTTGGAAATATTAAAAGAACCAGAGGCCTATGAATCCTCCAAAAAAGTCTTACAAAAATACATGAACAAAATTACAGAGGGAAAAGAAAGTGTTAGATTTTGCAACTGTGAGTTCATAGATCCTTTAAAATATCAAACTCTTCTATTTCAAATTTAATGAACTCTATTATCATTCCAAGTGTTTTTGCCATAATGACGTACTTTAATTTTCCAACAGTAGGAGATTTATTAATAGTTAGAACAATCACTTAGCATGCATTAAGGAGCTCATGATTTATTGTTACAAAAACGAATTAAATACTGTTTTTCACAAGACTGTGAAGCACTAATTATTCCCATCATAGAAGTCTAAAAATGAGAGTTCAAAATAAATTATGTATTCATAGGTTAAGGATAATTAAGTCTTGTAGAATTCTGCCCACTGCTTCCCACTTACCTTGCCTCTACAAAAGTAGATGCTAACTATAGTTTTAAGGGCTAGAGATTTTGCCATCAAAATATGAAGCTTAACTTTTCATTATCATTAACTCACGGATCACATCTTAAAATCAAAGACAGATATATATATATATATATATATATATATGTATGTATTAATGTATGTATATGTTTGTGAATATGTATGTATTTCTGCATAATAATATACATGAATATATATGCATATATATACATATATATGGAGAGAAGGAGGGAAGGAAGGAGAGAAAGTGTCTACCATGGACCACTTGCTTTGCAAATATCTCATTTGATATCACACATATAGATACACACACACACACACACACACATATATAGTTAATTTTATATATGAACATATATTTTTATCTGATGGTTATGCTTATTCATGCTACCAGAATAGGAACAGAGAAAGGAGCTGATGCTGTGAGCTCATTATGATATAGGGAACCCTCAGAAAAAGAAATTCCTCATACAGGTGCTGTTCAGCAACTCCCTTGTAACTTCCAAGTGACTACTCACCCTCTTATACCATTTCAGGAGGTCCCAACCATGCTTCACTGCAGTCATGCCTATCCTCTTACTAACAACCTAACTTCCAAGACTCCAGAGCCTATGCCCTGAAGATTTTAATCCTTTCATCTCTGGTACTTTGGCCCTGAGTCTGCAGACCTGATTAGTGATTTATTTTTTCCTGGCTCATTTGACTGGATACAATCACTCCATTGTGCCAGCTTGCTGCTCTGGGATATATTGGAGACAGGTCTTACCCATAGATCTTTCTGGCTCTAAGGACAGAGATGTACCAACATCTTGTTCACTACAGGTATTCAGAATATGAAATTTGTTGCTTTTTTTTTTTTTTTTTTAGGGAAAAATTTCAATTCAACGAACATTTAAATTTCTATAATGAACAAAGGTGAAAAATAGTCTCTAACCACGAGGAGCTGACATTCAGTATAAGTAAACTAGATAATTTGAGGAGGAAGAGAGTCCTATTAGTTAAGGGGATTGACTAGTAAAAATGTCTTTCTCTAGAAATTCCTCATTATAAGGGCAGAAAGACAAAGGTTTATAGTTTAAGGGAATGGCAGGATCAAGTCAAGGCCTTAAAAAACCTCTTCTTAAAAGAGAAAGAACCCTAAATGTTTGTTGACTATAGAGAAGGAACCAGGAGAGAAGTAAAAAACAAAGGATAACAGTGAAGAATTAGAAGAGTCACACTAAAAGAGAATATATATATATATATATTTATATATGTGTACTTATATGTGTGTATGGATGTATATACATTACAAATTTGGCAAGTTGAAATTAGAGATGGAGGCAATTAGATTTAAAATCTTTTTGATCCTCAAATCAAAGTTTAGTCATAATGCCTTAATCCATTGGAGAAAGAAATGGCAAACCCACCAATATCTTTGCTAATAAAATCCTATGGGTGGTAAATATATGCAACAGCTCCCTGGCCTTCATCAATTGACTGTGAGAAGCTTACATAAAATAATCTACTGTAAGCATACCCAATCAAGATTCAAATGGTAATTAATCCAGTTAGCCTATTTTATTTCCCCCAACATGTCTTTTCACAAAATTTGCAAATCTCTTGAGCTATCATATCTAACCCAAATGTTTATTGTTGTTTTTATTGTTTGTGCTTCATTCTCAAAGAGGATCATGAGATCAGGAAGGTGATGCCATGACATGCAAGTGAATTGTATTTAAGTGAGAGACAGCTGTGCAAAGTCACCAGCTTCGCTTTCTCCTCTAAAGCCATCTGAGGCCATGACCTGATATAGATTAGGAGAACAGGAGATGACCCTGAATGCAACAGAAGAGTTAGGTCTTATTAAGCTAGATTAAGCTTGGTTTGACCGAGGCAATGTGCATTCACTGATTATGGCTAGGTGAGACAGGCAAAGAAAGATCTCTTCAATCTAGTTTAAAAAAAATCAGTCTGAGAGAGGAAAAGCCAGGGTTTCTGCTCTAAACAGAAATGATTGCTATTTACATTCTCTTTGAGTCAATCAGGACCCAAAAATGACCTAAATTTCAAAGGACCTAGGACAGAGCTAAAAACCAACAGGGACTCTAAGGTTGATTAACACAACAAAATGAAATCAGTTCTGTCCTCTTCTTTATTTCCTGAAAATACATTAATTTTTTTATTCTGATTTTTTTGAATTTTGAAATTATTTGAAATTTGAAATCATCATTTTGAAAATATCTATTCCCATTGTGCTTTGAATATAAGCAACTGATGAAATCTTCAAAAATTGTTGTTTATTTTATCCTCATCTGAAGGATCAAACCCATAGAGAAACCATGCTACAAATATACTTATTTGGTTTTACTTCACAATAAAAATAACCTTTTTCTCTTGGTCATTGTCATTTGTTGCAGCTGCTGTTGTTACTGTTGAAATCAAAGCCTATCCAGAGTCAAAAACAGCTGCTCCATGGCCACCATCAATTGACTATGAGAAGTATGACACAGAATAATCTACTGTAAGCATATCCAATCAAGTATTTTTCAAAGACTCAAATTTTATATCAGACTTTGCAAATACAGACTTCTATAGAAATGCTAAACTAGCAACTGTGTCAAGCTCTTTAACATTCATTTGATTAAGTTACAATTAAAGTTGGACAAATTCCAAAGGCACAATTGTCCAATTCATAAAAATAGAAAGAACAGTATAAATCAAATTTTTAGACTTAGCCCTAAATAACCCTATTCAAAGAATACAAATGATTCTTTAATTATTAATTTCTTTCACACTAAAGACTTCAGAAACTGACAAACTATATTCATAGTATGCATGGAGATGCCCATTAAACTAAAGAATAACAACCCAGGACTGTTCATGGCATCAGTACCCTCTGATAAAAATACAACTATATAAATTAATTAAATGAAAATGCGTGTGGAGTAGAATAAAGAACAGTCAAAAGATCTAGACTGGAGTCCCTGTTCTGAACTTACTAGTTTTGTGTCTGAACCTCAAATTCTTAGGACTGTTTTCCTTTTTTTTTTTAGGTTTTTTTGCAAGGCAATGGGGTTAAGTGGCTTGCCCAAGGTCACACAGCTAGGTAATTATCAAGTGTCTGAGGCCAGATTTGAACTCAGGTACTCCTGACTCCAGGGCCAGTGCTCTATCCACTGTGCCCCTAGCCACCCCTGAACCTCAAATTCTTCATCTGAAAAATGAGAATAAAAATATTCATGCTACTTACCTCATAGGATTGTGCTAGGACAGTGCTATAAGGAACTATATCAATGTAAAATTTGTCATTTAACAAATATGTAAATGAATTAAATTTCTAAATCATTTAAAGTAATATTACTTAATATTTCATCTAATTACCTTTATAGAGAGGAAGCATGTCATAGGAGACAGAAAACCAGATTTGGAGTTAAGAAGTTCTGGATTCAAGTCCTACTTCTGATACATATTGACTGTGTGATCCAGGGCAAGTCATTGGACCACTCAGTTACCCAGAAAACCCTCTAAGTTATTTAATAAGAAGGTGCCAATCTGCAGTTGAATAGGATGTTTTCCTATCAAGAGTTTCCTATATCCACAAATTACCATATCACCAAATAGTCTACACAAAATTGCTCATTCAGTGATCTCATTAAGCTTATACCACTACAAACACACACACAAATATTACACATGCATATATTTACATACATATATGCATGTGCATTGTATACATATGCATATGCCTATATATTATATACATATGTGTTCATTTTATGTGTTTCTATGTATAGGGATAGTCAAGAGAATTATGATTTTCATATTGATTAATATGATAATGATAAAGGTAATGAATTTAATAACAATAAATTAATTTCACAGGCAGACTCTAGACCTGGGGAAAACAGTGAAAACAAAGCAGGTAGGAGCTTTCTGTCAAGCACAGCAGATCCTGCATTCTTTCCCTGATCTGGACTTGCCTGCGATAAGTGAAGGGAATCAATATAACCTCTACTGTACTCAAGCAGAATAATGAGCCAACCACAAGCCTATACAATCAATTTATATCATTCCCACAGGACTTGAGGGCACCTATGTTGTCCTACTTCGATGATCATGATTGCTGCAAGTTTGGTGGGTTGGTCTTAGGAAGATCACTCAAGCCCCAAAAATGATCATGTATATAGTCTTTGCTTGATGTACAGCAAGGCAGCTCCAGTCAGGAGAAATCTCATGACACATGACCACTCACCAAATCCAGACATAGGGATACCCAGAGAGAATTTGTCTGTCTATCTGTATCTATGCAGTACATTCCAGCAATAGGATTATTCATAAATTAATACAGAATTAATAGGAGCTGTAATATCATATTTGAGGAGCAGAAAAAAAGGACAGTTTGTTTGGACTGCCAAATGTGGAAGAGGAAATACTATTTAGTAGGGCTGGATAAATTTTAAATATATATATATATACATATTTTATATCTATATATCTATATATACGCATATACATTAGTGAGATGGTAATCAGTTTGTGAAAAGTTTTAAAAGCTAAATAGAAGAGTTATATTTTGTCATAGAGGCATTTGCTGAGTTTATTGAGCAGGGAATAATACAGTCAGAACTATACTTAAGGAAAATCACTTTGGCAGCTTTGTGAGGAGTGGACTAGAATGATGACATCTGCAGTAGGAAGATCAGTCAGGAAGAACCTGAACTACAGAAACCAATCTTCTCTATTATCAAAGATTTATGGAAAGGCAGATAAGAATGGCAAAGGATTAAATGGCAGGAACTGGTCATAATCTGCAACTGTAAAGGAAGAATTCCACAGTGCTGAAGTCACAGAATCATAGCAATTTAAGAATTGCTGTATTACTCTGAAAGAAATAATAAATGGGATATTTTCTCTATTCATTGATCCTTAGTAATCATCTAATCCATCAAACCACCTTTAGAAATGAGGACATGGAAGGATTGAATGGTTAAATAACTTTGCTAAGATTAAGCAGTTAGTGGCAGAACCAGGGCTAGGAATAATGTTCTCAACAGTTAATTTAATCATTGGCTCATTCTTTCCATACTTTACATGATACCAAATATAACTCTTGTTTCAGATAGGTGCATCCAATTTCCCTAACTTGATTTTAAACTCCTTGAAGGCAAGGCCTAGTTGAACTTGATGGGGAAAGGAGAGGACTGAGAGCAAGAAGAACTTAGTCTCCTGAAATAAGCCAAGAGTTTCATAAGTGCTCCAAGTCTCCCACCCTCCCACATTCCACCCAAAATAAATTCATGAAGTTATTAACAAGAGGATTAAATCTCATAATCTTTCCGACTTTGGCAGGAGTACTATAGTCAAATCAATGCTCAGCAGGTATATCCTCTGTGAGCAGTTTTGATTAGAGCAAAGACAGAAAGAGATAAGTACCAAGTACTTCAGACAGTTCCTCTCATATGACCTTGCTCTCCATTACAAGCTGAAGTGCTTCCCTCTGATTAATCAATAAACACTTTTCAATTTTGAAATTACTTTCCTCCTTATGGATACTCATTAATTTCCCTTATTCTGTAAGGATCTCAAAAACCTATCCTTGGAAAATGGAAAGGGCGGCTGCTTGCAGAAAAAGATTTTGACTGATCTAAATGTTAGGATATACTTATCACCATCAACTCCTGCTTTTTTTCCTTGGCATTTTAAAATTTTAGAAAGTTAAAAATATTTTTCAATTTTATTTTAAAATCAGATTAAAGATCTTTCAAGAACAAGAAACATCTAACAGGAAACCAGTGTAGAAGGATATTCAAGAACAATAATGTTGTCATAACTTGAAAAGATTATGCTAATCATTTCATTATATTTGCAAATCTCTGTAGGATAGCCACTTCTTGGTGTAATGAGAGAACTAGTTCCCCTGATTCCAAGGCAATTTGATGTTATCACAGAATATGAGTAGCTAAACTTATAATGTGTAAAAGAAATGCCAAAATAGGTCTATATACTGATTCCCCTTTATAAAGTATAAAGGAATTGTCCCAGATAACATAGATAATATGACCAAAGATTGACAATGGGTCTTATGTCCTTTAAAAAGATGATATCTGAGAGATATTCAATTATCTTCAAGGAGCAGGGTCCCCAGGCAACAAAGAAGAATGCCCACCATAGCTTCAAAGGAACATTAGTGCTGGTGGTTGAAAGATCAGTTGAAGAAAAGAGCAATCTCACAGAGACCAGACTAATGACTTATTTGGCAGAATGATACGCCCACAGAAAAATGGATGGTAGGCTATTACAAGAAGAGAAAGCACTTTGAGGTCCTATAATACCAGAGACAGAAATTACCTTGGTCACATATGTGTCTTATGAGTTTGCCTCACTATCAGAGATTGGTTACCTGTCAATAGCAGTTAGTTTGCATTCAGTAGACATGGTGGTGGTAGGGATGCTGGACTCCTTCTCTATTGACCCCTAAGATGATGAGTATAGGACCCAGGTTGGATGGAGACCTGCTGATCTGGAAATGCTTTTGTTCTCAATTACTCTCAGGCTTACCTGCTGTGGGTGGCAATTAGTTGCCAATTGGTGGTGGTGGTGGTAGTAGGAATGGTGGGTTCCTTTTTCAGAAGGTATACTCTCAATGATGTTTATGAAAGTTAGTTGGGAAGCAGGAGAAGTTATCTGGAGAGCATATAGAAGGAACACGTGGTCAAGGTACATGAATGAAGAGGGACCATGTGACCAGCACACACACTTAATAAAGCAATAAGCACTTGTGAAGCAGGTACTAATGCCAGATATCATACTAATGCCTAGGGATACAAAGACAAAAGTAAAACTGAACTCCATGGGTCATAGATTTAGAACTGGTAGAAATCTCAACTGTATCCCTTTCCTTTTACAAATGAGTAAACTGAGGCACCAAGAATTTAAGTGATGTGCCCAAAGTCAGTCAGGCTGTAAATTGTAGAATTAAAATTTCACCCCAGACCCACTGATTCCAAATTCCCCACTCTTCCTACCATGCTGCCTCTCCTTCTCTCAAGGACCTTACATTCTAATAGAGGGCATACCATGCATACAAGTACATATAGAATATGTACAAAGGTTGCTATGGAAGGGAGAGGATTAGTAGACTGGGGATCAGAAAAGGTTTCATGTAGAAATGAGAATACAAACTGAGAAACAATGCAAAAACAAAGGAAACAATGGTTTGCAAGAGGTAGAAGTGAAAAAAGAGAGGACATCTGAAATATTGGGGATAGCTATTGCAAAGATATAGAAATGGTAGATGGATATATCCTCCTTGCAGATTAGCAAATAGGTCAGTATAGCTGCATTGTAGAATGCCGGAAGGGGATTAATCTAGAAAAAGATTTGGAAGGTAAAAAAAAAAAAGGTTTTCAAGGTCATGAAGATAATTAAATACCAGATAGAAGAGTTAGTATTGATTCTAGGTAATAACGTTTGTTGAAGTGGGCAAAGTGACATGATCAGTCCTACGCTTTAAGAAAATAAAATGACAACTTTGTGGAGGATGCAGTTGAGTGGGAGGGAGACCAAATTGCTTCCACAATAGTTCAGGTCAGATGGTATGAGGACTTGAACAAGACTAGTAGTTATATAAGAAGGATATATTCAAGAGATATTGTGGAAGCCGAAGTGATAGAATTAGACAAGAGATTAAATGTTAGTGAGAGTGAGGAGCTGAGGATGATCCTGAGGTTGTGGTTCTGGGTGACTGGGAAAATAGTGGTGCTAAAAAGAGAATCAAGTAGTCAGTAAATCTATAAACATTTATTGAGCTCCACTATTGCACCTGGTCCTATGCTAAGGACTGACTTACAAATACAGATTTAAACAAAAATAGCTGAGTTTACAATTTATGGTTCACAATTTAATAGGGGAGGTTTAGACACAAAAGGAAGCTGAAAGATCTTGGAGGAAGAAGGAAGGGCTAAAAAGATTTCCCATTGCAGTGAAGTCCTAGTTGAAATTATGAGCATAAATTTGTAGAGGATCCAGGCAGTACAATTAAGTTACTTTCGCCAGTTTTATTCAGTGACACACAAGGAGATACATAATAAAAATAATCCAATGATAGGGCTTGGCAAGACTGAACCAGCAATAGGATGAGAGAATAAGGAAATCAATTATAGAGGATAGTATGGAGTTGAACTGGTTCATTGGGATGACAAGAGAATATAATGGGAGAAAGGATGATTGCCTGGGAATATTATAAAGAGGTTGTGGATGGGAAGTGAGATTGTAAGTCACAATGAGAACAAAGAATAGATTTGAGAAAAGAATCAGAAGGAAAAATGGAATAATAGGAATTGTGACTGGATAAAAGAATTTTGGCGATAGTGATTCTGATAGTAGAACAAAGTCAAGGGTGTGACCATTCCTATCTGTAAATGAGGTAAAATGAAGGTATAGAATATAGAAGTAGGGCATTTTGGGAGAATGATGGATTCAGTTACTTGAGGGAACAACGACAACATGTATGTTGAGTTCACCTAAAACGAAGGGGAAAAGTGACGTGAAGAAGAAACTAGGAGTCAAACACCAAATTCATTGACAAAAGACAGAATATTTCCTAGAGGCTGGAAGTTGATATTCCTAATGATTTGGATTGTGTGATCATTTTGGAAAGAGTGAATCTCAGGATGAATGCAATGGGAGAGACTGTAAGTGACAATGGAAGAATAGTGGGGAAGGAGTATTCCAATTCTGCCTCTGGGATTGAGAGGCTGCAAACAGACCTAGAATGGAAGATCCGGAATATTCCATCATCCTAGAAGAGCCAGATCTCAATGAGAGTCAGAAGTTGGAAGAAGAAGGGGTATAATATGAAAGGAAGTCTGTAAATTATACAGCAGAAGATATAGAGGGTTCAAGGGGATTGTGTCAAAGTTGATGGGATGAGAAAGTAGGAAAGCAGAAGTTTGTTCTTCAGTATCTTGTGATTCATTATCACAGGGATGGAGAAGGGGAAGGGAATAAGCATTTCTATAGTATCAGACACCACAAAATAAAATGATCTAATTTGACCCTCACAAAAACCCTTTGAGGTGGGTGCTTGTATATTATTGTCCCCATTTTATAACTAAGAAAACTGAGGCAAAGAAAAGTTAATCGACTTGACCCTCTGGTCAAGTATGAGGGTACGCTAAGTATGAAGGCAGATTTGAACTCAGGTCTTACTAACTGTAGACCTAATGCTCTAATAATGTTTAATGCTAAGAAGACACAGAGTGATGAGAAGTTGCTAACTACTGAGTCTAAGCAGAGGACTGGTCATTGGAGAGGGATAACTCTGCTCAGGAAGAATGTGAGTAGCATAGAATGTTTTTCCTTTGCCCTTACCTTAAACTCCCAATTTCCATGCCTTCAGTGGCAACAGCCTGGCTACTGAGACTTGTCTCATCAGGAGTAACAATAGTACATGTGGATCTGGCAGGTGACAGTGTGGACCTACCACACCTGCACACACACACACACACACACACACACACACACATTCATAGATGTGAAATGATGGTGAAGGCAATGTGCAGAATTGGTAATTCATATTTCTTATATTGCACAGCCTTGCTTGTCTTCTATTTGTCTTTTCCATCCAAGCCACCAGGGCCTCCTCTCACTACCAGGAACAAGGACCTTTCTTGGTCTGTCTGTGTTGGATGCTGTTCTGCTGATCCTGGTTCAATTGAAATTCTTGGTTATTTCATGGGGGGGGGGGGTGGAGACAGGATCTGCATGTATATGTATTACATCCTAGAGGTTTTTTTCCTGCTTTTCCAAAGACAACCTTTTTTTTTTTTTGTAGAAAAGCCGTGGGCACCAAAAACTTCCACTCAAGTTTTTCTGTCTTATACACTCAGCATTCAAGCCAGAAAGTCTCTCTTCCTCAACAGAGTCTCTGGTCCAAGAGGCAAATTCTTTAGATTTAAATATCTGGTGTGCTTAGATCATCTCTCTTCTCTGTTCTAAACTTTCTGGTCCCTAGTTTTAGGATGTCTTAGCCAACTTGTAGCTGTCCTGTACTTACTGTAGCTCCTGGAATTCCATTTATCTCATGATCTTTGATGTCTGACAGTTAGATTATATACCAGGTAATGGTTATTTGTCCAATAACTGACAAACAGATCTGGAGTTTCCAGTTTCCTAATTTTTGAACACTAGCCTTTTCCCATGAAGATGATTAGATGGGAAAAAAATAAAGACAATCTAAGTTCAAGAGATAAAAATTGTCTCTTTCCCCTGTTTCACCCATTCCTAGCCCTTTCATGATGCAGGCAGCCAAAGTTTTGGGGGAAAAAGTCAATTTTAAAAAATTTCTTCTATCAAACTATAAGGAAAGTAAAGGGGAGAAAAATCAGCTTGCTAAATAATAGTATATATTGACAAAGAGAGAGGAAACTTGGCAGAGGGATGATCTTGAGAGTAAAGAAAATCTGAGCTAGTTTAAATTGACTGTGAAGCAACGGGGCAGCTGGGTGGCACAGTGGACAGGGTACCAACTCTGGAGTCAAGAAGACCTGAGTTCAAATCCAGTCTTGGACACTTTCTAACTGTGTGACCCTGAGTAAGTCACTTAACCTTGTTTGCCTTGGTTTCCTCATTTGTCAAATGAGCTGGAGAAGGAAATAGCAAGCCATTCCTGTATCTCTGCCAGAAAACAACAATACACACCCCAATTGGAATCACAAAAAATCACAACTGAACAACAACCGATGGACAAAAAACCTCTCAGTGCCGCAGGCTACTCTGAAGGACAGTACATTGCAGACAAATTAATGATCTGCTTCCACTGAATGCAGTTTCCACACTGGAAGTTCCCTTAAACCGATAAATCACAAATCTGATCTGCTCCTTTCCCCAATTTCTTTCTTTCACTTTTTTTTTTAATACAAAGAACTTGCAGACTGAAAAGAAACCCAAATATTTCACTACATTTTACAAGCCTCCAGGGTGTGTTTTAAGAAACTGCCAGCTTAGAGGAGTGTTGCAATTATCTTCACAAATTCATGTTGTGAGAGTATGTGGTTAGGTGTTAATTATCATTTAAAATGGAATTCCCTTTTCCAACATGATTGAGCATTAGACCAAGTGTTATTTAACTTGTTCTCCTTTACCAAATGGTTGCTTTTTTTGAGTTATTTAGTTGCCCCCTACTGGCCACATAACATCTCACCAGCTGCAACATTCTTAGAAAACAATCAACTCAGTGGTCTGAGTTGTGATCACTTCCAGCTCCCTGAAGAACCTCATCCAAAATCACAACGATACAAATATGTCTTAGATGCTGAACTGAGAGATATAAATCAACTTTAAGAGCACTTATTTCATACAGTAGTTTATGAGAATAAAAATCAGATAAAGTATTGGCAAGGACTGTGAAAATTGCACTACCACTATGATAGTATAATTATTTTTTATCTTATTATTATTGTTTTCATTTTTGTGGTGTAACTCCTTTTCCATTACCTGTGACTATTTCTTTTCCTCAAAGAAAGTGTTTATTAACACATTTTTTTGACATATCTTACCCCCCTTGAGATTTAAGCTTTTTTGAGGTCAGGGAATGACTTTTACTTTTCTTTGTATCCATAGCACCTTAACATGAAGAATCTGGCATACAAGGTGCTTAATAAATGTTTATTGAATAACTGATAAACATTATAAGGTTTTCTGTATATTATGTAAGTTTTGGTTCTTTTTTATTCCTTTTCCCTCAACTATTCTTTCCTATATGTTTTTTTCCCCGTGCCCTCTCCTTCTTCCCCTCTTCCATTTCTTGTTTTGTAGTCATTGAGTATTAGAGTGTATGTTGATTTAATTTGGAAAGTCTTATCAAGTTGTTAATTCACTGCCTCTTCATCCTCAGCAACCAGTTTTGGTATATAAACTGCCAATTATTTTCCCTGTGGTCTTTCATAATACTTATGATAACTATTATATGAGATGACCCACTATGAGATGACCATGAAATGATGCTTCTTCTTGCCTTTGGATGTTTGGTAGAACCGATTTCATCAGTTCTTTTCTTTTTTCTCCCCAGAGAGAACTTGTGATTTGTCTTTTCATTTATCTGTTATTTCTTTCTTTTGAATTCATTTATAGCAAGAATGTCAAAATCTATACAATTCAACTTCTGACACTGTGTCCACTCATTGGTCATTAGAAAAGTATCTCACATTTGGAGTTTCTTTTCCCTCTTTAAATTTTCAGCTAATTCCAGTTAACAATACAGCAGGCTTGGATAGATCATGGAGTATGGAAAATAGAATAATGACTAATAAGGTTCTTGTTTTCTCTCTCCTTTAAATACACTCTGTATAACTGGTAAGAGTAGGTACAAATCTAAAATATGAGTAATTAAGTATACACACATAAGGTATCCAAGGCAACTCACACCTTTAGTAGTAGAGAGCTTCAGTGTCCTTTCTCTTCTCTGATTCTTTAAGTCAATGCATTCAGGAAGGCACACTAAAGGACATTTATGTTAAGTTATTGTTTAATAAAATCACTAGATATAGTGTCTCTGTTGGGCTGGTCATTTTATTGAATTCTCAGCTCTTCTCCTCAAGTGCTTCCTACCCCAAAAATCCATGTCTTTCTCTGATGTTGTCTCTCATCCCTTTTGGATATGGTGTCCCCAATTGGACAGCTCAACAAGAAGTCATGGCTAATGAGAAGGATAGGGAATGGGCACAAGAGAAAAATCCCTTCCTTGTTCCTGTCGCATTCTAGCAGTAGTAGAGTTGTATCCAGGATATATCTGGGTGTCCTACATATTGGTGTGGTCCCTTAAGAGAAACCCTCTATACAAGACTTTTATAGAATGCCCTAGAATTGCAGAGACTTATTGGAGAAAATTAGAATTTTTCCTTTTCTTTTAGACAATGAAACATTTCTTTTATGATTCAGGTCAATCTCTTTGATATAACTTTTGTACTTACACTTAAATGATGTTAGATACTTCTCATATCAGCTTGCATACTCATAATCAGCTTGACCATATAACAGATACTATCAGTCAACAATCATTCCATCAATAAACATTTATTAAAAATCATTAGCACTAGGCACTGTGCCAAGTGTGACGAATACAAAAAAAAGCAAAAGATAACTGTTCTCAATGAGCTCACCATAGTCTAATGAGACTGCTGTGGTACTCATCCATGTTAAATAAAAATTAAACTAATCTAGACTGTTTGTCTTATTGTGACATCAGTCCAGAAAGTTTCCCTAAAATCCTTATGGATTTGCTTAATTACGAAATTTGCTTGATGGCCTAGAAACCTTAGTAATTTATCCAAAATGCTTAATTCCTTTTCAGCACCACTTTGGTGCATTACTGTAAATGCCTGCTGGTTCTAGTTGAGTTCAAACTTCATTTGGAATGTCCCATGGGTTGGAATTTCCCATACACCGGGGAATTTTGGTGTTCCCTCCATGTTAAAGGAATGAAATGGAAAGTTTTGTTCAGATCTCTATTTTGAATGTTCCATATCTTGTAGTCATTCTTAGAAAAAATAATCGGTGCTGAATGAATTGCAGGACCCAAAGAATTTTCCACTGAGAAATTTGATTTCTCACTCAAAATGAGCTGGGGTAACTTCCAGTCAATCCCAGCCTTACAATCCCCGTTGGAAACCCTAATGGAATAAAACTTTTCCTCTAAAGAAGGAAGCTTGATTTTCTTTTTTTCCTTTCTTTACTATTTTTAGATTGAGTCAGAACTTTCTAAGCACCAAGCAGTAACCTATGAGAATTTCATAAAATTATGTCTGCCAAGTTGTATAACTATGTGATATAATCCCCAGATCCATCAGTGTTGGTAAGATTGGATCTTCATAGAAGAATGTTAATTCCTGGATCATTTAAACCTGTGTCATATGGATTTTACTATGATTCTTTAGGTCAATACATTTAGGAAGGCATGCCAAAGGACAATAACTGTCATTTAACGTAATAATTTTCTATATCAGCAGAGTCATAGATCTTAGTCTTCCTCTCTTTTCTAGGTCAACAAGGGCGAAGACTAAGAAAATCATTAGATTTAGCAATTGAGACATCCCTGGTAACTTTGGAAAGAGTGGTTTTACCTGAGCAGTGAGATCAGAGGTCATATTGCAAGCAAATGATCAACAAACACATACTGTTCAGCACATGTATGCTTCCTTTAGAAACTAGAGGCTTCCTTTATCTGGCAATAGATTTCTCATACATCAATTTTATTCTTTACTATGGTAAGGTTTTAAAAGATAAAATCCACTAGACTCTGTACACAAATATATGAGCTGAGCAGAGCAGAATGACATTTCTATTAACACTGACATCACCATAGCAGTACCATGCAATGTTCCTGATAAGAAAGGCCTTTCTGGCTTCCTAACAGGAACTTCATTAAAATGCTGTGGGGCGATGCAGCTGGGATGGTGATGGTGGGAGCAGCAGTTAAATACAAATGATTCCTGTATCTCTGGAGCAGATCTACCCTGAGATGTTGTATTTCAGAGAAATCACTTAAATATTTCACTGATGCTTTCTGTCTTCATTTGACAATCATTTCCCAAATATCCAACACAGAAGCATAGTCTAACAATGTAGATAATATTATGTACTAGGAGCCTCTCTCCTAGCTGCCATGAGGACAACATTTATTATTCCAAGAGACATTTTATTTCAGAGTTCTGGTTTTGATGGCTTAATGATCTAGAAAAGAACTACCTCGGTGACTGTATCATCAACAATTTAAGAAGATATAAATTTGTCTTGCTGAATCAGCGAATTTTCTGTAAAGGGTGTTGAAAGCTAATTTAATTTAATCCCCAGTTTTTGTATAAGATCATTTCTGTAGAAGTCAGGAGACCTGAGTTCTGATTTCTGACTTGGTCATTACTAATTAGGGAATCTGAGGACAAGTTAATTTTTACCTGTATATGCTTATTTATTTCTCTATTTATAAAATAAAGAAAACAGGCCCTAGCATATACTAGTTAAAAAGATAATGAGAGTTAATAGGAAACATTTGAGGTGCTTTAGAAATGTAAGAATGAAAAAAAAAGCTCTAAGAATGAACTTTTATATTTCAGGGATATAAAAGTGGTTCTTCAGAGCTTCTCTATGGATTTCTGAACAGAGGCACAAGAATGCTGTGAAAAAAATAGGAGAATGTGGACTAAATCAGGATGTAACCTTCTTGCACTATCCACATAGCAACAGTTACCATGTATGATAATAGGCACGATGGAAATATCTGTGAAGCAACCAAAGAAGCCTTGAATCTTACCCAGCTAAATATATTTCAGTATCAAATGTTTGTCTCTGAAACATCAGTGGGTTTAGAGCCAATTTCATTAAAGCAATATATTTTAATTAATTTTAATTAAGCCAATCTATTTTCTCTTATCAAAACATAGAAAGAATAGATATGGAGTGCTTTACTTTGTTTTGGTCAGAATTTTTCCCTTTGAGTTTTACTTACTTGATTTGCTAATCATTTTTGCTACATTTGTAACATTTTCTCATTTTTCTTTATGAAATGATGGTCTGTTAAATCTCATAAACTTTTAGAAACTGGGTAAAGGAGAGACTGAGTTTTCAAGCTTCTGGAAAGCTTAAAAGAAAATTGTTAAAGTACCAAAGAATATGATCCTGTTTGTGAATTTTCATGAAGGATAACTAGTTTTTAATGAAAGATAGTACTGAATCCATGGGATTTAGCCTTGGAATCTAGTCTAAGAAATCATCTACCCACTCAGATCTCTCTCTCTCTGTCTCTCTCTCTCTCTCTCTCTCTCTCTCTCTCTCTCTCTGTCTCTCTGTCTCTCTGTCTCTCTGTCTGTCTCTCTGTCTTTCTGTCTCTCTCTGTCTCTCTGTCTCTCTCTGTCTCTCTGTCTCTGTCTCTCTCTCTCTTCTCTCTCTCCCCCTCTCATTCTCTTCTTTCTATCTCTCTCCCATTCTCTCTTTCCTTTCTTCTCTCTCTTTTTCTCTCTTCTCTTCTCTTCACTCTGTCTCTTTCTCTCTCTCTTCCCTTCTCATTCTATCTCTTTTTTCTCTCTCTCCTTTTCTTCCTCCCTCTCTCCACACTTCTTAATCTCTATTCCTCTCTCTGCCTCTCTGTGGTTCTAGTTCACTTTCTCTAACCCCTGTGTTCTCTCTCTCTCTCTCTCTCTCTCTCTCTCTCTCTCTCTCTCTCTCTCTCTCTCTCCTCAGTTTCCCTCCTTCTCTTTCCTTGTCTTTCCCCATCTCTCTATTTCAGGCTCTTTGACTCTCTCTTTCCATCTCCCTCCCTATGTCTCTCTCCTTCTTCCTCTTCCTCTCTTTCTATCTCTGTCTATTTCTTCCATAAAAGGAATATATTGCTAATCATGAGAGGCAGCTTCAGAGGAAGAAGATCCAAGCTGAGCAGTAATGGTGAGAAATTATACAAATTTGGTGACAAGGAAGACCTGGCCTTGAAAACCAGCTCAAATCCTTACAAGTTCTGTGACTCTGAAAATCTGAATACTTCTTTGTCTATGTACTCTTTTCCTGGAATCTTTTGAGTAAATCATTTTTAACACCTTAAAAATCCCTATTTCAATATAAGTACTAAAGGTCAAGATGTAGTTATAATTTTTGAAATTTAACCATGCTAAAGCTGTTCCTAGGCATTCAAGTCAATTTTCATATTTTTTGAATGAGGGAAAGAGAAGGGAATAAACATTTACTAGGGGTCACAAATATTATCTCATTTGATCCTCACAATAATATTTGGAGTCAAATGTTATTGTTACTTTCATTTTACAGATGAGGAAACTGGGGCAGATCTAGGTTAAGTGACTTGCCCAGGTAGTATCCTGAGGGCAAATTTTAACTCAGATCTTCTTGACTCAAGGTCCAGAACTCTACCCCCTTAATGACCTTGCTGAAGATATTTCTTTTGGTTGTTCCTTAAGATCAGTTTCAAAGAATCACAATAAAAATTTTATAGTTTACTTCATGTCCGTTGGCCATTCTTTCTGAATGTAGGACTGTCTTGAATCCCTACCAGTTGGATTATGCTCAACTGATATTCCAGATGAATAAAAGCTTTGGGAGCTCACTTCCAGGAGATTTGTGATGACATGTACAAAGAATTGAAATGTTAAATATATTGAAAGTAATTTTCAAGGGGAAAGCAAAAGTGCCTAGTATTATCATTCCTAGTGTTCTAATGTAGCACAAGAGCTCAAATCACGTCTTAAACTTGGGAGGATACATTTATCCTTGGGAGGGTAGATTTATTGAATTTTGAGTCCCACCTGCGGTTGCTTTGATAATGCCATCCAATACAGCCTGAAAGCCAGAGGTTCTCTGCCCCTGTATCTAGACTCAGTGGACTAAGTTTTAATGGTTGCCCAAAGAAATGGATTGTTCTTCTCCCACCTACAGCATTCCTTCTTTTCTGATTTCCTCAAGAGACTCACACTTCAGAAATGGATAATCTGTTGGTCACATTTTTATAGTTCAGTATAATACAATCTGATACTTTCCCTTCAATTAAGGTTGTAAAAGACCATCCCCACCACACACTCTTTTTTTTATTTGTTTTAAAAAATCAATAAGCAGAATTTTAATAAATTGATGAATACAATCAGTATATTACTTTATTTCTTTAAAGAAACTTAATTTGATTGTATCAAAATACTCAAACTAAAATTTTCAAGGAGATGTGAAAAATATTTGCACATAAGTAGGGTTATAGTGACCCATGAGTGGGAGGACATTAAATGGGAGGAACATTAGAGGCCATTAAATCCAATCCTCTCATTTTATAAATGAGGAAACTAAGATCGAAAGAGGTTAAATGACTTGCCCAGGGTCACACAGCTAGTAAGCAATGGAGGCAAATTTTGAATTCAAGTCTTCCTGACTCCAAGTCCATCACTGATCTATTTAGTTGACCTTCATACCACATAATCATTTTCAGACCTGGAGAGTTCATTCAACTCCTAAATGAACAAGAATCTCTCTTTTAACATAACTGATGAAGGGTCAGCCAACCTGACTTTGTTGCCTCCATTTTGGGACAGATCCAATATTGATGGTTCTCCATCAAAATTTTTTTTGACTCCAGGCTAAAACTGCCTTTGTAATTTCCTGTTCTCTATGCCAATTAGAATAAGTATTGTCTCCTTTTCCACCAGATAATCCTTTATGTATTTAGAAATAGTTATAATATCCCACCTGAGTCTTTTCTTCTCTGAGCTTAATATCACCAATGCCTTTCACTGACCCCTATAGCATATACCATTCTGACTGCCCTCCTCTGGACCTTCTCCAGTTTACTGATATCCTTCCTATTTGGAACTTTGGAATCGATGGTGTGACATGGGAGACATTGGAAAGAGACCACCCACCAAGGCATGTGGCACCAATGAAGGAATTGTACAGTGTGAACAAAGCAGAATTGTAATATCTCAAAAGAAACATGAGATGTGCAAATTTAGAGAGATATCCCCACTCTAAATGTTTATGTGAGTTATTTGTGTCCACTCTGGTAGAGCCTTCCAGACATATACTGACTGGTCTGATCTGTCATAGTTGGACACTGTACCTTGACTCCAGCATAGTGATGTCATTTTGATCTTCTTTGAGGACAAAGGACAATAACCAACCTTCAATCCTTAGCAAAATGTTTTACCCATAACTAAAACAAAAACAATCTATACAGTATTTCAGATGTGGTCCAGAGTATGTCATCTCATTTGACAATACACAATGCTACTCTTAGTGCAGCCTAATATATTACTTTTCCTGGCCGTCATCTTACATTCATTCCTTACATTGAACTTGTAAACCTCTACACCTTCCGGTTCATTTTCAGAGGAACTACTGTCTAGACAAAGCATTGTAATCTCATTCTTGTGAAGTTGACTTTTTGGATCCAAGTATAAGACTTGGATTCATTTATTCCTATTTAATTTCATCTATTAGATTCAGTCCAATTTTCCAGGCTGTCAAGAAATTTTTGGATCCTGAGTATGGTAACCCCCTCTATGAAGTCTTTTTCAATGCTAGAGAATTATGTAAATTTCATAAATAGACCATCTGTTCTACTCCAGTTTTTCTAAGTGAAAGCTAATTTAGTTACTGTTGAGTAAAATACTGTTAATTGAAAAAGTATATTGTAGTATAAAATATCCTTGAACTAGAGGAGTGGTCAGTATCCTAGGAAAATAGTTCAATTTTTGTCTAACTAATTGGGTGACCCTTGGGAAAGTCTTGTCAACCCTTCGAGTTTTATTTTCTATACCTGCAAAATGAGAGTATTTTTAGGAATCATAGACCTTTATGGTTGGTATAGACCTGAGATAGCAGTTAGTCCAATCCTGGACAGGAGTATAAACTCTCTATAACATTCCTGATTAAATATTCAAAAAAAAAGGTTCTTTCTGGCTCTAACAGTTCTAATATTCTATGAGTTCCACTATTTCATAATTGATTTATCATGGACTTAAAAGAGGAAAGGGAGGAACATTAGAGGCCATTGAGTCCAATCCTCTCAGGTTTTGTTAGGTTAAAGTTTATTTTTGTGGTATTTATAAGGGGTAATAAGACTAGAAAAGCATGTCCTACTTCAAATAACAGCTTTTGTTTTTTTTAAGATTTCAGTACATTACCTACATGGCTATTGATGTCATTCATTACAAATGAGCCATTCGTTAGAAGACTTCTCAAAAGCTGAATTTTATTCAATAAAATACAGAATTCATGTTCTTAATCAATTAATTGCACCTTTACCTCTAATTAGTCACAATTATATTACAAATGAGAGACAGTAAGACACAGTGGATGGAAAGTTGGCCTCGGAACCAAGACAAGGTGACTCCAATTTCTGTTACTATCACATATGGCTATATGACTATGATTAGTTACCTTGTCTCTTGGTACTTTAGGGTACCCTATAAGATGATTAAGACAGAGAAAGTATCAAAAAAATTGGTGGAAAGAATTTACTCATCTGAAAATTTTTAATACTAGGAAAATAGGTCTAATTCCTATCTTTATATCGCAAAGACCTCCAAAAATTTGTGATTTCATGTCCACCAGCACTGAGTCAAATTACAACCATCTTTTTTTTTTCAATTTTATTTATTTAAGGCAATGGGATTAAGTGACTTGCCCAAGGTCACACAACTAGGCAATTATTAAGTGTTTGAGACCAGATTTGAACTCAGGTCCTTCTGACTCCAGGGCTAGTGCTCTATCCACTTTACCACAAAGCTGCCCCATAATTATCTTTTAGTCGGAGAACTTGGTGGATCTCTTGGCACATCTTTTAAAGACCCAGGATCATTTCCAGGCCATGATGATTAGGACTTTATGAGAAGTAACCTGAAATAGTAAGCTTTAATAATAATGAGTCTCAATAATACAATTAAGTACAAAGACACAAGCTCTTCAGATTTATTTAAAAGGCTACATTCCATCTACAGATACAAATTGCAATCCACCCATGCCTTCCTATCCAGTGATATTCTTTTTTTTTTAGCCTATTTTTTTTTTTTTAGATTTTTCAAGGCAATGGGGTTAAGTGGCTTGCCACACGCTAGGTAATTATAAAGTGTCTGAGGCTGGATTTGAACCCAGGTACTACCAACTCCAAGGCCAGTGCTCTATCCACTGTGCAACCTAGCTGCCCCCCAGTGATATTCTTAACACTGTTTTTCCTTTGTCATTCATGGAGGATCCATCCAATGTACTGGATGTTTTCCCAGAATTAATTTAGTCTCAGGCTCATATAAAGAGCTTGATTCTGAACACTTTGTGTTTTTTTGTTTCAAACATAAAAAAGTAAGGTAGGAAATCATCTCCCTTGCAAGCAAAATAAAATATATGCCATTATTTTATCTCCAAAAAAGAATCTACAATTGTGCATTCATTTGATGTTTCTGGTTCCAAGGTAACATGTTAGGGTCTATATGCACCTACCAAGTATTTTTCCTTTGCCCTTCAGGTTATTTATACTTTCACTTCTTCTAAGATCATTGTATTACATAATGCACAGGCACATTCTATCCCTTGGAGACTATTTGTGCTAAAAAAGAGGGGCTTTTGTGACAGTTGGTAGTTTGGAATCATTCAAAGTCCTGGATAATTTCCTAATTGTAATCCAACTCAGTCTCCTCCTACTTCTTAATTCTGGGCCCAAGTCTTTGTTCATCTGTATTATTTATCCAAAAACATATTACATATATGCATATATATAAAATATCTATAAATACATCTATGAATATAGAATATACACACACAAATACATACAATCATGGCAGTGTGCGTAATGGATAGAGTTGGCCTCAGGATCAGAAAGACATGAGTTCAAATCCTACTTCTCATGAGTATGAGCTACTCTGACCTTGGACAAAGCACCTAACTTCTCAGTGCCCCAAATAATTTTCTGAGACTATAATTTTTAGATCGTATGCCAATCTGCTTTAATATTTGAGTTTCCTTATCAAGATTTCCTTACCCAATGAAATCATAGGTCTGATCCAAACACACACACACACACACACACAGACATAGATGTACTAGCACCTTACTGAATATAGTTTATCTTATATATGTAATATATATATATAATGTATACATATTTGTCACATATGTTCATACAGATGCTACAATATATCTAACTTTTGTATTCATTCCTACTATGTTATAACACCTTTCAATTGCAACATAATCCCGACTAAATTTCAGACAGAATTAGAATTGATGAATTTGTATTCCAAAATACATACAAACCACACACACACACACACACACACACACACACACACACACACAAACACACAAACACCTCTATATTTCTCAATGGGCTGGGTTCCAACTGTCAGTCCAAGAAACATGCTTTTTTTTTTATCTACTAAGTTTTTTCATACTTGATGTTTAAACGAATCTCTTTTAGTTACAATGAATTTCATGGGAAGGGGGAACCTTTGTAGCCTGGGATTTGATGCAAGGTTATCTTGGAAGAGGCACAGTTGAACAAGCAGTAAGGAAACCTTTTTTGTACTCTGAGCAGGTTATTTTCCATAAAACTGGTGAACACCTTAGGTGAACATATGTCTCCCTGTTCTGTGCCTGGCTTGATGTAGATATTCAGCTGGTTGTTGAAGAAAATTATCTCTGCAGTTGCATCTGTCATAGAATCTTATGTAATTTTAACATTTGCGTAGGAGACAGCTTTATCTGGGGAAAGCCTTTCAGGTCACATTTTGTTCTATTGAGTCAAATGCCTTTTAAAATATCAATAAACAATAGACTCAGAAATATCTTTTGTTCTTTCACTTATATGACTATAATAATACTTTCATCTTTTGAAATCTTAAAATGCCTTCATAAAATGCTAATAACTCTCTTCTCACTAGAAAGAGGATTATAAGTAGTTAAAAAATAAAATTGTGATCCTCTTGACTATTCACCTGTCCTAATTATTAATTTCGCTAGGAAAGTGACTAAACTATCTTACCTCAATGGTGTTTGTATGAATTTGATCTTAATTAGATATTCTATGTGCAAACTTAGCAAATCAATATTGTCTTTGAAATATACTTTTTGCTAAGTTGTATTTATAGATGATCTTTCTTCAATAAGAGAGGCGGATCAGAATATGCAATAGGATTTATAGGATCATAGCTAAAAGACACTCAATAAGAATCTGGGCAATATACTACTATGGTCACCATAATTTAGGGTAGGGTGCCTTACTGAAGGCACCCAAATCTGAAATAGGAGGAAATAATGAATGAAAAGAAGTCATGCTGATGCACAACACAGTGTCTGCCACAAGGTAGGCAGTATATAAATACTTATTCCCTTCCTTTCCCCTTCCCCACTTCCTTCCTGGGAGAACATAAACATCATATCAGAGATCCTTAGCCTAGGAATGGCAGAAATATCTCTAGGTCTGCTCCCTGAGGGTTTCAACTCTAGTTTTACCACCTCTTAAGTAGGAAGAAAAAAACTATAATCCTTTCTTTTTAACAATTCTTCCTTGTTCAGAGCTGAGCTCTCTTGGTAAGGGACCCTGCCCTAAATTATGGTGTCCATCCAATTACATTTCCAAGATTCCTGTTGGAGTTTATGCAAAATTGATAGCTGAGGACCAAGGTCATGGAGCAGTCTATGTGGTTCATTGTCTTTTCTTTTTTTTATCAAAAAAATTATTTATTTTATATTATTGCAATAATCTTGTTGTGAGAGTAAACATAACCCCCCTTTCCCCAAAATGATGAGAAAACTCAAGAATAGTGAGAGAGAACAAAAAATTATATTTCAGTCTGTGTTCAGATTCCAAAAACTCTGTCTCTGGGATGAGTTGCTTTCTTTATCGTAAGTCCACCAGAGAAGTTGCTTCAATATTTTTCCCATGGTTGCTATTACTATCTGTACCTCCACTCTATTCCTTCCCACTATCATTTATTCTTTTCTCTCTCTCCTTTCATCCTGTCCCTGTTCAGAAGTGTGTTGTATCTGAGTACTCTCTCCCATGATCTTCCCTCTCTTCTATCACCCACTTCCCCCTTCCCTCCCCCCACTGCCCCTTATCCCATCCCTTTCTTCTCATTTTTCTCTAGGGTAAGATAGATTTCTATACCCTATTAAGTGTGTATGTTATTTCTTCTCTGAGCCATTTCTGATTAGAGTGAAGGCTCACTCATAACCCCTCGCATTCCCCTCATTCCTTTGCATTGAAAAAGTTTTTTCTTGACTCTTATGTGAAATATCTTAACTCCTTCTTCCTCTCCTTTTCCTTCCTCCCAGTACTTTCCTTTATAACCCATTGACTCCATCTTTTTACTATGTCATACCATTATATTCCACTCCTTCCTGTACCCTGTTTATAGTATATGCTCCTAACTGATCTTATACATGAGAAAGTTCATATGAGTTATCTTCCCATGCAGGAATACAAACAGTTCCTCAGAATGTCATTAAGTAAGTTCCTCATAGTTAGTCCTTCTCATCCATCCCCTCTATGGCTGTATGTACTTGGAGATCAAACTTTCTGTTCAGCTCTGGTTGTTTCAATAGGAAAGTCTGAAAGTCCTCTGTTTCATTGAAAATCCATATTTTCCCCTGAAAGAGGATGTTCTGTTTTGCTGGGTAGTTGATTCCTAGTTGTAAACCAAGATCTTTTGCCTTCTGGAATATCATATTCCAATCCCCATGAGCCCTCAATGTAGATGCTTCCAGATCCTGTGTAATCCTGATTATAGAGCCATGGTAGTTGAATTGTTTGTTTCTGGTAGCTTTTAGTTTTTTTCTCTTTGACTTTGGAGTTTTGGAGTTTGGCTATGAAATTCCTAGAAGTTTTTCTTTTGGGATCTCTTTCAGGAGATGACCAGTAAATTCCCTTAATTTCTATTTTACCCTCTGTTTCTGGGATCTCAGGGAAATTTTGCTGTATTATTTCTTGAAAAATGAAGTCTAGGCTCTTTTCCTGGTCGTGACTTTCAGGTAGCCCAATAATTTTTAAATTATCTTTTCTGGATCTGTTTTTTGAAGTTAGTTGTTTTTCCAATGAGATATTTCACATTTTCTTCTAATTTTTGGTTTTTTTGGAATAGTTTTATTTCTTTCTGATTTCTTTCAAGGTCATTGGCTTCCTTTAGTTCCATTCTGCATTTGAAAGAGTTATTTTCTTCAAAGAGCTTTTTTATCTCCTTTTCCAGCTGGCCAATTCTGCTTTTTAAGGCATTGTTCTCCTCATTTGTCTTTTGTGTTGCTTTTTCCATTTGGTCTAAACTGGTTTTTAACATTTTATTTTCTTCAGTATTTTTTTTTTGTATTTCTTTCACCAAGATGCTGATTTGTTTCTATTGCTCTCATTTCTCCTCCCAATTTTCCCTCTACTTCCCTTAATTGCTTTTCAAAGTCTTTTTTTGAGCTCATCCATAGCTTGAGCTGATTTTTTAATTTCTCTGGAGGTTTTGGGTACAGAAGCTTCGATTTTGTCATATTCTGAATCTCCAATTCTTCTTTTTCTTTTGTTTGCTCATTTCCTCAGCCTATGATTGATTCACCGCACTTCCAAGGCTTTGGGAAGGGGGTTTGGGACAACCCACACTGGACCTTAATTTCTCCAAGATCTTATGAGAAGCTCTGAGCCCAAACTGAAATCTGGATTAGAGTGTGGGCAAACAGCTGAGTCCTGCCCCAGGGAGAGCAGAGAGATCTCTGCAGTCTCCCTAGACCCCCTTACCATCTGTGAGCTGCACTCTGGATGTGCAGGCTGGCTTCCCTGATTCCCACTGCAAGTTCTCACCACAGGACTGCTCTGAGGCCAGTGCTCACTCTGCACTCACTCTGGTGTGACAGAGTTCTCTCACCACCCCTTCAAGCTGTTCCAGGTGATCCCTGGTCCAGGAGGTCTGGAAACTGCCCCCTCTGCCTTGGACCCAGGCACCCCAAGGGATCTAGGCACCCATTGCAGCTATGGCTACACTTGCAGCTGCTTTTTCCAACCTTTAATCCCAGTGAATAGACCTTTCCCATGGAGCTCCTAAGTTGTCTTGGACTGGTAAATTGTATCACTCAGTCTTTCTATGGGTTCTTCCCCTCTAAATTTTGGCTAGAGTCATAATTTGTTTGCTTCTTGGTTTTGGAAAGAATGAGTTTCCAAGAATTCCTGCCTTCATCTTGGCTCCAGCCTCCCCCGCCCCAGTTCATTGTCTTTTTAATATAAAACATGAATTTCTCAGGTCTTGGAATCCCCTCCAAAGTATGAAATTCTTCATTTATACCTGAATGGGTCTCACCCTTCTATTTCTTTGCCTCATTGTCCTTAAATCTTACCTTTTCTTCTCATAGTCTATATTTGTACCTTCTAACCTTGAACTGTCCTGAAGTCTATATGGGGAACACCTCTAATCTTGTCTGGGGATAGTTATCAATACTTTCACCAAAAAAATGAATAAAAAATTACAAAAAGCAATCATGGTTCTAAAGAAGGCAACCTTTTGTAGAGGAGGAAGGTCCTGCACACTGTGTAAGTTTTGAGAATTCTTTTATCTTTTAAAAAAATGATTTTTGGTATATGGGACGGCTCTTTAGGAGATTAAGGGTAAGGAATGACAGGAGAAATTTTTTCGTGTTCAGTTGTTTCAGTAGTGTCCACTTATTTGTGATCCATTTGTTTGTTTCTTTGTTTTGCAAAAATACTGGATTATTATTATTATTATTATTTCCTTCTCCAGCCCATTTTACAGATAGGAAATTGAGGTAAATAGGGTGAAAGTACTTGCCCAGAGCCAAATAGCTAGTAAGTGACTTATGCCAGATTTGAACTCAAGCAGATGAATCTTCCTAACTCCAGATCCAGCACTCTATCCACTGTGCCACCTAGTTATCCATTGTTATTATTTCTTTTATTAATACTTTATAATTGATTTCTCTTTCTCTACAGGACAACTTATACAATACTGTACAATTAATGGTCACTTCAGTATTGTTTGAACTTAGGAGACTTGTTTATTAAAAATATCCAAATCACTTAAAATTCTGTTTACACTTCAAATATCCCATTGCAGAAGAATTAGGAACAGTAAAACCAATGTATATGCTAAACAAAGAGATTGCTTTCAAAATGACAGCAACAATATAGTCACATTCCTAGAAACTTATTTCTAATAATTTATGATACAAGAAAAATGTTTTTAGGCTCATCTCTACTACTGAAATACTCTATGACCATGACCATTTCCTCTTATCTATCTGAACTTTAGCTTTGTCATCTGTAAAAATAGTGATAAGAACTGTCTATCTTCACAAAGTATGTTATTAGAAAAAGTACTGTCCTTTCCCCAAGGAGAATGGCTGAGGATGACAAACCTATATATGGTTCGGTATTATCACAATGGCCATCTGTCAAAAAACTCAGTAACTAAATTAACTTTTAAAATCTGGCTTTTTTTCCATTCATTATAACATTTTTAATAAGAGATAATGAGAATTATTATAAATTATGCAAGAAACTAACTGGCATGTATCAATATATTTTCTTGTCCTAAACTGAACATTACAAATAGGTTCAGAAAGCAAGGATATTATAGGTATTAAGGTATATCCCTATAGATATTTGATGATTCAATTGGATGTCAATGTGCATTATTGCCTGGCTATAACCTTCATTTGTCATTGATAGTTTTCTAAGGAATATATATATATATACATATATATATATATATATATATATATATACAAATTGTACAAATGATAGCCCTAAGTTATATAATAAGCCCTTATAATGGTGTAAAGAAACTTATGATTGTGCCTCTTCAAGTACCATCATTGTCAGAAGCTAGCTAATTCATAGATCAAGAAATACTGGTTGTAAGTTTTAAAATTAGATTCTCATATTTATTCAACAGAAGACTAATGTGGACACCTCTGGACAAAAGTGGTACCTTCTCCAAAAAATTAAATGCAAATTAAAACATATGAAACTAATATAAAGCTGTTTATTTGGGTTCTGACTGTCTTTGAGATTTGTTGTAGACAAAATTTTCCTTACCCTGAGGAAAGGTCTTTTAAATTTTAACAAAGTTAATTCTCACTTAGACAACAAATAAATAGCCCATCACTGGATCCATACTTCAAGCTACCATTGGCAGCATTTTCTTTTGTGTGTGTGTGGGGGGGGGGGCAGGGTTGCAAGGCAGTGGAGTTAAGTGACTTGCCCAAGATTACACAGCTAGGTAACTATTAAGAGTCTGAGGTTGGATTTGAACTCAGGTTCTCCTGACTCCAGGGCCAGTGCTCTATCCACTGCACCACCTAGCTGCCCCATTGGCAGTATTTTCTAAAACTTCAAGGGTTTGTAGGTATATTCATCAAAAATCTAAATTCGCTTCCAAACAAAAGAGTGATTCCCTGTAGATAGTGAAAAATTATATAGTGCTCTTGATAAGCTCAGACTATTCCTTACTGCTAATCCTTAATCTCTCAAAGACCAATACTCCTTTGCCAATGCTATATGGCTATGAGTCATGGGAATAATGATCCCTGAAGCATAAAGTTTGCAAATGACTCAAAGAACCCACATGGTGATCTAATTAGGATGAAATATATGACAGATATGAATTCTATGGTTAAGATGTGAATAATGAATAATGATGCAAGAAGCAGCATTAAAGACATCTTCAAGGACATACATCTATAGAGAGTTATATGAAAAATGCAAAGCTAGAAAGCCACCTTTAGGGAGATGCTCCCTTTCACAAATTGTGCTGGAGGCAGACTTGGAGATTTACAGGTTTCAATAAATATTATTTGAATACATAAGTTTTCTGTTTTTTTCTTTTCCTTTTATTTATTTTATTGGATGGGGTTGTAAGGCAATGGGGGTTAAGAGTCTTGACCAAGGTCACACAGCTACGTAATTATTAAATGTCTAAGATCAGATTTGAACCCAGGACCTCCTGACTCCAATGCTGGTGCTCTATTCACCTAGCTGCCCCCTTTCTCTTTTCTTAATGTGGATATTTATTTATGAGAGAATTACTCATTTAGAGTAGCCAAGGCCATCTCCAGTTTTCCTGATTCATATCTGGCCACTGGACTGGATGACTTTGGTGGAGAAAGTGAGGCTGGTGAGTTAGCCTCTTCACTTGAATCCAATTCACTCATTTGTCAGGGCATCACCTCCCTGATGTCATGGTCTTCTTCAAGAACAAAGAAAAAACATCACTCATTTAAAGGAGCATTTGCCACCAAATATGGGAATCAAAAATGGAATGGAGAATTTGATATGTCAAATAGATCAGACCAGTTTATAAAGAATTTGATATATGCAGAGCACATGGTGATGATGATACATATCAGGAGTCTAGAAGGAGGAGTTATTGGGAGGGGCAATACAACTGTAATATCTATAGTAGAGATTCATTCTTTTATCCTCTTGTGTCTTAAGTAGAAGATGGTCAAGGATATCTGTGTTGGTTGAGGTCCTGGGACCATTCCACTCCAAAGCCATGGGACTGTCTGCACCAGAATTAGAATAGTTATGTGATGATAAGCTATGCTCAGCTCTAGCATAAAGCTTTTAATTTGAATTCTATTCACTGAATTATTCCTTAGGGAAAGGATGCCCCACAGTGGGCATGACATCATCTCAGAATTAAGACTCATCCAGTTCAGCCTTAACCTTGATATTATCATTTATAATATTCTCGACAACTTTTCATTCAGCTTCCAAAGTATCTCATCTCACTCTTGGAAAGCTGTGATGATTAAGAAATATTTCCTAAAGTGAAGAAAAAAAATCTTATGCTTTTCAACTTTTACCCATTGCTCTTAATGAATTGAGCAATTCATTATAATTTTTCTTCTTCCTAAAAGATCTTTAAATATTCAAAGACAAATTATCACATCCTCTCAGACAAGTGGTACAATATAACTGTTATTTTGTTTCCTTTAATCATCTTATGTGCTATTTTCCTCTACATAAAGATAAAATCTAGACACAGTGATCTCCTGGGACCCTGCACTAATTAATGACATGACATTAAAGGTCATTTTCAGCTATGTCTTGGTATATATGCCAAGTTATAGATATTTAAATCATCACTTATTCCTATTATGATTGAGCAGGGTTAAAACATTTTTAGAAGTTTTCAAATTTAATCAGCTACATAGTACCTGACACTCCCTGAAAATAAGCCCCAGTGCATCTTTTGGAGCAAAAAAGTACCAAAATATTCAGTCTTATTTTTGGGGAAAATGGCATGATTGAATTTATCTTTTGTTTCATTTCACTTGACACCATTTCACATACAGTTCTGTCTTGTAAAAATATGGATCTGATGCTGAGAAGGGAGTTGAGAGATATATACGGATACAGATCTATTTTAGTTCTTTTACTTGCATAATTCCAAACTGAAAGCCAGAATAGTTGACTATTCACAGCTCCATCAAACCCAGTGAACCTATCTTCTCACTGTCCCTCTAATATTGATTTTTCCTATTTTTTGTAATATAATTATCACTTTTCATAGTGTATGGTAAAAGCATAGAATTATTTGAATTTGTTTTTCTTTAATGGGTAGAGGAAGATGTAATTACAAACCAGGAAGAGTAAATGATGAAGATGCTGCAGCATATCTGCTATAAGAGACTTAAAAGAATTAGTACCCATCACTCTTAGGAAGAGCTTTAGAGAGGTAGTGATAAGAGAAAGATTTTCATCCCTCTGAGCTGCCCCATATGGATTTACAATTTTGGAAACAATGGAGGGAAGCTTACCTTTGAATGCAATCATTCTTTCTTTTTTTTTTTTTAATTTGAATTAAGATTTTATCTCATTCCAGAGGAAGAGCTGTTTTACTCTTGTGGATTTTCTGTTACATTCTAATCTGTATATCCTCCAAGTTTTGTTTGCTGTTTTGTTTAGATAAATTCCTTACTTGTTATTTGCTATTTATGATATTCTTTTGCCTAACTAGAGTTTTGTGGGGAGGGGCTAAGCTGGTGAGAAGGAGATAAAAGTTACCCTCCTGAAGAAGGATCAGGTTCTTCTGAACCTGAATTCATACCCAAGACCAGAAATGTTAGAGTGGAACAGATAAATATAATTCTAACCTGAAATCTGTCTTGGAAACCAGAGGCTAAATTATTTGTCTCTACTCTCAGCAGTTCATGTATGATCTTCCTCCAACTCTCTATTAAGGCTACACATAGGTGCATAGAGGCATGGGTACTTGTTGGCAGAGTATAGTGGCTTGGAATCAGAATAATTCATCTTCATGAGTTCAAATCTGACCTCAGACACTTACTAGTTGTGTGACACTGGGCAAATCACTTAACTCTATTTGTCTCAATTTCCTCATCTATAAAATGTGCTGGAGAAGGAAGTAAAAACCATTCTAGTATCTTTGTTAAGAAGACCCCAATTGGGGACATGATGAGTGAGAAACACTGCGCAACAACAAAATATAAATCTTTATGTTTTACATACATACATATATATATATATATATATATATATGCTTTCTTGTTCAGTAGTTTTTCAGTCGTGTGACTACAAATCTACATACATATATGCATATATATTTCAGGTATATAAAAACACATCTGCGTAGATATCTATATATAGATATATAGATATATGTATACATATAAGATATAATTTTACATGCAGACTTGTATATATTTCTTTTAATGGTATGAGTCTTGAGAGAAAAAGTACCAGATATTTTATAAATTTTATAACTGAAATTAATCCAATAATTGAATTAATTTCTCTGTCTTATGTTAGAAGTAAAAATGAAATGTTGATTATTTTCATAGATTAATTTTGAACCCAACAAATAATTTCAATTGGTTTCTTTACTGATTATTTAGCATTTTCCAAATATAACTTCATCTCATCTTCAAATTGGGATAACTTTATATTCTCTTTTCTCCTTTGTTTTGTTTCTAATGCCAGCAGAGTCACAGTGGAGAGAAGCTATCTCTTTGCCTTTTCCCTCTTTATACTGTAAAAAGGAATAGCTTTGGTTTTAAATATGTGCTATTGATCATATTTAAGATCTGTTTGGAAATTTTCCTCAGCTGAAAGGAATGAGATCTCTTGGAAGAGGGATACTTATCAGCAGGAGTCTAAAGACTGGGGTCAAAGATAGGAGGTCAAACCGAAGGCAAAGAGATTTATTTTAATGCTATGAAAGATTGATATCTGGATAATAGCATTTCAGCTTCTTAGGGTACAGATTTGGTTTCATAACTTTTCAGGCTTGCTCAAAGTATGCAGCCAACCAAAAGTATTCTGTAGCAATATGGTTAGGCATTTCACAGGAGAAAGAGATTTAGAAAGAGGGGGATTGACCAACAGAGGAAAGGGGAGTATTTGGAATGCAACTGAATGTATTTATTATCAGAACAGGAAAACATTCTCTTTTCAAAGGCAGGAGAAAAGAAGAAAAGATCAAATAGGTTTAGGAATGTGAAAGAAGTTCTTTTAGACAAAACTGCAGGGTCTCTTATCTAAGGATCTCAAGTGGTTGTTACAAAAGTAAATAAGAGATGATTCATTTACTATTTCCTTGAACAGGAGTTGAAGACTTTCTCATGTTAGGCCATCATGTCTTTGGGGGAGTTATTTCATCAAACTATTGCAACATTATTGTGGTTCCTATTTTGCTCCTGAGGTCTATCCACTAAGATATAAATAGGAACTACAGGAATACAACTACAAAACACTCTTTACAGAAATAAAGACATCTAAATAATTGAAGAAATAATAATTTTTTAATTAGGAAGGTTTGTGCCAGTACTCGCTAAGTGCCATACCAGCCAAAGTATCAAAAGATAACTTAATAGAATTGGAAAAAAATAATAGTAAAATTCCTTCAGAAGAACAAAAGATCAAGAATTTTAAGGGAAATATTGAAAAAATAAGACTTAAGGGATCATAGTAGGACTGGATCTCAAACTATATTACAAAGTAGTAATCTTCTAAATGGTTTGGTGTTAAAAAATGAAGAAAGAGTTTGATAAATGAAACAAATTAGTTACAAAACATATAGAAGAAAACATATGGAAAAAACAAACATATAGAAAAAATATATTATTTGATATACCCAAAGACCTCAATTCTTAGAATAAGGACTTATTATTTGACAAAAACTGCAGGAAATACTGGATAGCAATCTGGCAGAATTTAGGTTTGTTTCAGCACTGAAAACTATGTTTTAAAGATATCTTATGCTAAGATAAATTCCAAGTAGATACCTGATAGATATTAAAGATCACAAAATAAATAAATTAGAGGAAAAGAGAAGAAAATGACTTTTTCAATAATGGATAGGGGAAGAATTCATGACCAAATAAAGAACAGAAAAAAACACAGAAGGCAAAAGGAACAATTTTGATTACAAAAATCTTTAAAGTTTTTGTGCAAACAAAACCAATAAAGTTATAATTAGAAGGGAAAACAGTTACATCAGAAAACAATATGTACAGAAAGTTTCTCTGCTAAAGGTCCCATGACTAGGAGATATAAGGAACAGATTCACATTTGTAGGAACAAGAATAGAAGGAACTATTCACTAACAGTCAAATGGTCAAAGGAAATAAGCAAGTAATTTTCCAGGGAAAACATTAGGGCTAATGATAAGCTTTATTATATATATATATATATATAGTATTGTATTTTATATTTATTCTGTTTTGTATATAATGTTGAATTGCTTTGTATTATTATATATGATATTATTTATATATCATTATATATTGATTATATTAAAGAAAAGTCCTTTTAGGGTTTCATACATAAGTACTTTTTGTCAGTACTTTTTGTTATCTTTTAAGTTTATATGATTAATTATATTAATTTTTCTCTAGCACTAAACTCTTCTTATAGCTTTAGTATAACTATAAGACAGACTATTCCATTTTTGAACAATTTGAATTCTTGGAAAGTTTCCCCTTAAATTAAAATTAGTATCCCTACAATTTCTAGTCATTAGTCCTAATTCTACCCTCTGGAGTTAAATCCACACACATACACATATAAACATCACATATACATATATTTTATTGTTTATTATATTATAATAGTATTTTATGAAACTATTTTTTCCCTTTTTCATGACAACTCTACAGTTTGTGGAAGTTAAAAATCATATATTCATCAAAATTCTCTCTTCCCTTCTCCAGGTTAACATCCTTAAATTCTTTGATCATTCATTATGTGAAATAATTTTGAGATATCCTTACCATCATCAGGTCTCTGCTGGAAAACTCTCATTTGTCAACATTTCACCATCTTGTGGTATTCTAAATATTCCAAATATAGTCTTCTAAGTCCACAGAGTAGTAGGATTTATTCAAATAGTTGATAAGCATTAATTAAATCAGGCAATGAGAATGCAAAAAGAAAGTCTTTGTCATCTAGGGACTTAAAATCTAATGGGTGAGAAAACATGCAAAAATAAATATACAAAGCAAGCTACATACAGGATAAATAGGAAATAATTAGTGGAGGGAAGGTATTGGAAATAAGAGGGTTGGGGAAGGCTTCCTGTAGAAAGTAGAATTTAGATGGCAGTCCATGAATATATTAAACTGGTGACTTGATTTTATAGATGAGGGAACTGAGAGTAGTGAGAATTAGAGAGATTACAATCAATTGAGTTCTATATCATACACTCTGAAAAACTCAAAATACTATATAAATATTAAGTGTTGTTATTGTTAAACACTTAGTCATTCACCTGGAAAGTACTGGTTCATTTTCCTGAGATGTGGCTATTGAGCATGCTATAGCTCCTTGGAGCCAAAGGTGAGATTCGAATGACAAATGGACACCAAAGGTGGATGAGCAATCCAGAAAAGGGTTTAGCAAGCCCTCAAACCAGAAGTATGAGCTAATCCTCCTGGAAAACTCCAGTTCCAGTTTTCTTTTCTTGTTCTCCATGATCTTTCAAAGATCACAATTGTTGTCTCAGCAATCATTTCTGCCAGTACTTTCTGTTCCCAAGGATGTAGTTCTTGAGGAGTAGGCAACTTGAATGTATCAAAGGCAGTTAGGTGCTCTCCTATTATCTTTTTACTTATCTGGGGCATCAGCTCCCAGATAGTCATTTTTGTTCTGTACTTTCTGACATAAGGATGAGTCTCCTTAACAGAGAAAACAGAAGCAGTTGTTGAGCAACTTTGCCTTTTCTCTACCATCAGTGATCATTGGGAATCAGTCATTCCTTCTTTGATTCTTTTTTGCCTTTTTTAAAATGAATTTTTTATTGGTCCATTTTGTTTTTACCTCACCTTGATTTCCCAGTATAGCACTTTCCTAGCCCTTTCAATATAATAAAGAAGAAAAAAAACCCAGCAGTTTACCAAAATCACCCAACATATCAACCAAATCCAATATTATATACAACAGTTCCCTGATATAAGTTTTAAAAAAAAATCACTTTCTATTAACTGCTGGATGATTTATGGGCAGTGTTGTGATGGTAAACATATAAAATCAGCAGGGGCGGTGGGGAAGGGGAATGATGGGAAGATGATGAATGTGGCACATACTTTAAAATTAATCTGAATTAATTAATTAATTAATTGATTTTTCTCCATCACTTACTTAAGTCTAGGTAATCAACAAAACAATATATCAATATATCAATATCAATATATCAAAGCATTTGCTACCTTCTGAGGTGAAAATGTTTACATTGAAAATTTAACAATCAAACTGATTCAAATCAGTTCCATCACACCACTACCTATAAGTATCTCATTGGTTTGTTTTTCAGCTTCGGATATAAACCACAGAAGGATTGACCTGTAGCAGGCTTAGACCAGAAGAGTATATAAAATTTGTTGAATAGCCAAAAAAGTCACAGCACCTGAATTTAGCCACATATACTGCTGATAAAATTTCATATATGTTTGTATATATCTGTGTGTGTGTGTGTGTGTGTGTGTGTGTGTGTGTGTGTGCATATAAATGTATAGAGAGAGAGAAAGGGAAGGGAAAGGGAAGGGAGAAGAGAGGAGTGGAAGAAGAGGGAAGACAGAGGGGAAGGGAGTTCAGTTCCAATAACATGTAAAACAATTTTTAAAATTCATTTTTTTAAAATTTTGAGTTCTGTAGTAAAAAAAAAGAGTCAAGATGACAAATTAAAGAGAACTCTCCCAAGTTCCCCTCCAAACAACTTTAAAATAATCCTCACAATGAATTCTGGAGTGGCAGAATCAACCAAGAGATGAAACAACTTTCCAGTCTTAGACAACTTGGGATGTTGGCAAGAAATATCTCACTGAGTTGAGAGCAGAGAACAGACCAGCACAGGCTACTGGTCATTCCCTGGCAGGCCAGCAGCAGGCTTTGGGGTGATGGATTCAGCAGAAGTGTCCAAAGCTCTCAGACCACAGAGAGTAGGGGGTTTGGACAGCTGATCAGATGGAGATTGCTATCATGCCAATACTCTGGACCATATTGGTCGAAGATACTGGAATAGTTTGCCATTTTCTTTTCCACTGTATTAAGGCAAATGGAAGTTAAATGACTTGCCCAAAGTTACATAGTCCAAGACTGGATTGGACTCGGGTTTTCCTGGTTCAGGTCCATACCCTATCTGTTGAGTCATCTAGCTTCCAGGCAAACAGAGGTTAAGTGACTTTCCCAAGGTCACACTAATAAGTGCCTGAGACCAAATGTGAACTCAACTATTCCTGATTCCAGGGCCAATGCTCTATCTGTTCTATCTATCTCAAACTGCCCCAGGGTTCTAGGATTATAGAATGATCTAATTTGTTGACACAGATCCAATTGAATATATGGTTTAGCACAATTTCTGTTAACCTACAAATGAGCTATTATGTTACTACTGCTTCCGTAAATAAAATTCCCACTACTTAAAAAATAGAATAGAATACATAAGCTATAGAAGAAGATGAGAGAGGAGATTATTTTTGCAACAGGTTGACTCAAATATGATTGAATAGACTCAAAGTGATTAGTATTAGTTTTTTTCTTTTTCTTCTATGAACAGAGAAAAGAGAAGGAAAAGAGAAGATAATAAAACAAAGGTCAGAAGAATAGAAGAAACTTGAGGGAATGTATGTTGGATGGTTTGAATCTCCTCAGTCCTGTGAGAGATCAGGTCATCTTCTATAAGTGTGGGGATTAAGAATATAGATACAATCAAATCTATACATATAAAATGAAGTAAGCAGAACCAGGAAAACATTGTGCAAAGTAACAGCATCATTGTGTGATAATCAAAAATGAATAATTTAGCTCTTCTTAGCAACCAATGATCCAAGACAATGCCAAAAGACTCATGAAGGAAAATGTTGTCCACATTCAACAAAAGAACCAATGAATTTGCATATAGATTGTAGCATAATATTTTCATTTTCTTTTTTTTGTGGTTTTTTTTCTTATGGACTGTTTCTTCTTTAACAATATAACTAACATGGAAATGTGTTTTTTATGATTGCACATATATAACCTATATCAAATTGCTTACCATTTTAGGGAGGGGAGAGATTAAGGAAAGAGGGAGAAAATTTAGAATTCAAAAAATGTTTTAAACGGATGTTAAAATTGTCTTTACATATAATTGAAAAAGTAAAACTATTAAAATATATGTATATATCAATATATAATATTTATGTGTTATATATTATGTCATATATTAATAAATATGCAAGCATTTATTAAATGCTTATTATCTTCCAAGTTTACTGGGACAGAAATAAAAAGAATGAAATAATCCTTACATGCAAAAAGTTTACATTATAACAAGAGAGATAAGCATATGTAGAAGAGGTATAAAGAGAATAACTATTAAGTAATTAATAACAAGGTTGCTTTTGAGGGACACAATTAATTTCAGGGTAGAAGGTATTATAGGGTAATATATAAGTAAATATAAGGTAGTTATGCGGGGGGGTTCTGGTAAATGGGGAGAAAGAGATTGGGCTTCCTGAAGAAGGTGGTGCTTGATCTGTTGAAAGAAAAGAGAGAGGATATGAGGTTACAAAGGAGCAGCTAGGTGACCATCCCTGGATTCAGGAGGATCTGAGTTCAAATCCAGCCTCAGACATTTGATACTTACTGACAGTGTGACTTTGGACAAGTCACTTAGCCCTGATTGCCTTGTAAAAAATTTTGTAATAAGAAAGAAAGAAGAGAGAGATAAGACAGCATTGAGTGATAATTAAAGGACCAGTCATGGACTCAATAAAACTTGCATCAAATTCTTCTCCTGGTACATATTGGTTATTCAACCATTCAAGTCATTCTTTAACTGTCAGATAATTTTCTAAGCAGAGAGAGATCCTCCACACCAGGAAACTCCCCACCCCGATGAAACCATTACTTCAGACAAACAAAAAAAGGCATTACTATAAGAAAATTTTCTTAAAATTTTTTTAGTTTCTTAAAATCATTTTTTTCTTTCTATAAATCATTTTAAGGATTTGATGATTTGTTTTTAATTCATTCTTGAGGCCAATTGCTCTCCGTCTCCTACACTGGAAGACTACTCCAATTTTTAATGTGAATCGATAACATCCATTTAATCTAATTCATTTCACGATTACCCTTGCAGGCATCAGCACTCAGAAAAGGGCTTTGTACATAGTAGGTGATCAATAAATGCCTGCTGAACTGTTGGGTACCTCTTTGATGACATGAGGTTAACACTGAAATTATTTGAACGTGATCTCCACCAGGTGGCAGACGCTCCACAGCAACAGGACAAAAAAATTTGAGCCTTCATTGTTTTTCACTATTCTGGATCCCAACCTGTAGAGAAGCCAGGAGGAATGAAAAGCATATTTGAGAAAACCACAAACATCTTGGCATTTGTCTGAGTGCTTTGGATCTTATAAATGGAAGCTGTATTTAGGGCAATGGGCAAACAAGAAATAAGCAATTATTAAGTACATACTTATTATGCACAAAGCACTATGGTAAACTCTGGAGATTCAAAGACAGATTTTTTTAGAGGGTTTTGCACTTAACCCCATTGCCTTGCAAAAAACAAAAAACAAAATAAAAATACAAACCTGCCTATATCCATCAATTTAAGAACCATAAAAATCCACCAGTGAAACTTCAGGTTTCATTTTTTTTCCTAAGTATTTAAATGTTAAGATAGATTTTAAGAACTGATTTGGACTACAAAGTAACATTTTTATAGGAAAATGAACTTTCTACTCATTAATCCATGTAGTAATAAGGAGATCATTATACATTTATATAAACAACCTTATCAGTTTACAAACTCTATCTTCATTACATTTTCCCCTTAGAATGTAAACTCCTTGAGTACAGGAACTATTTGTATATTTTATCTATGTTGTATCTCTAATAATTGGCACAATTCCTACATTTTAATAAGTAGTTTTTAATTCATGCTTGCTGATTGATTCATTCATTGATTAAACATTCTGGTGAAGTCATAATTATCTTTTTTTTATATAGAAAAGGAGATAGAAGCAAAGATTCAGTGACTTGTCCATTCATATAGGTATAAATTACAGAGCCAGGACTAGACTTTCAACCACAATATTCAAGTTTAGTAGAAGCAGAATTTCATACTATTTTGAAGAACAGAGACATGTTAATTAAGGCAAAGTATTTGAATCTACCAGAGATCAAAGAAGGAACATTTTAGTTTCAAAATAAAGATATAATATCTACTTGTATTTGTCTTTATAGTATAGTTGAATGAATAGTAGAAATTAAACAAATTATAGTGAATTTTATAAAAAAATTCATATGCCATTTAATACAATTGACCTCCTGGTCTTGCTGGTATTTTATCAAACTATGAATTTAGCAGTGAATAACTTCACAGAATGATAAGTACCTTTCCCTCCCAATCACTGTTAAATCATTAGGGAAAAGGGATGGGGATGGATCTTTGATTTCATTTAGAAATAGACATCAGATAAGGAAATACCTTCATCCCACACAGCAGCTAGCATTTGTTCAGAGAGTGTCTTATGAACTTAAGTGATTTGTCTAGGGTCACCCAGCCAATATGTATCATAGGCAGGCCTTGAATCTCACTACTCACAGTGACACCCTGCCTAGCCAACTGTCCAAATGATAACCAGTTATGTTGAACAAATGAAAAGTGATAGGATTAAGAGGATCTCACTGTAGAGAGGTAGCAGATGTACCCAAAGAAACACCAGTTCAATAAAGTATAATTCCCTTTGAGTTTAGTTTCTATTTTCTGATGTTTTCAGAGTTTCTTCAAAGGGTTGAAGAAACGGTTGCAGTCCTAAATGTGTTCCAGATAATCTAAGGCAGTTGACACTGAAAAATAAGTGTAGGGGATTCATCTGAGGAGGACCTGTGTGATTAATTTGATAAGTTTAGAAGATGATGAACTTTGTTTGGGACTTTGATTACTTCTCTCAGTGAAGGAATGGGAAAAGATCTTGGGGAGGATTCATAATGTCTCCTGAGCAATAGGAATGATTTGATTGACTCAGATTATATGGATCTAAATTCCATTTAAAAAAATTTTTTAAAACCCTTTTTTTGTGCTAGGCTAGTAAAAGGGAGGTCAACATTCATTTTTATAAAATTTTTAAGTTCCCTCTTTCCTCCCCAAGATAGCAAGCAATTGGATATACATTAAATATTCACAGTCTTGTTTAACATATTTCCGTATTAGATTTGTAATGAAAGAAGAATCAGGAAAAAAGGGGAAAAACTACAAGAAAGAAAAAACAAAAAGTAAATTTTAAAAAGTGAAAATAGTATGCTTTGATCTACATTCAGACTCTAAAGTTCATTCTTTGGACATGGATGGCATTTTCCATCACAAGTCTTCTAGCATTGTCTTTGATCACTGCATTGATGAGAAGAGCTAAGTCAATTATATTTGATTATCATAGTGTTTAAAAAATTTTAAGAAAAAAAGAAAATATGAAAAATCCTAAAATCTTATAAATGTATTTTTTAAAAATTTAAACATAGATGCAAAGCTCTGCAGCATTCATCTTTTATTATTTTGTGATTGTTCTTTCAATTTACATTATTGTAGCTAATGTGTTTATTTTTTTCTTGGCTCTGCTTATTCATATTATTTATCATTTCTTATAGCACAGTAACATTCCATTACATTCCTATACCAGAACTTGTTTAACTATTTTCCCATCAATGGGCACCTTCTTTGTTTCTAGTTCTTTGTTTTCACAAAACATGCTGCTATAAGCACCATGGTGTATTTCTTAACCTGGTGTATCTCTTTGCTTTATATACTTAGCAGCAGTATGTTGAAGGGTATGACATTTTAGTCACTTTATTTACATAATTCCTAGAGAAAAGGGTTTTAATCTTTTTTTCGTGTGTCATAGACTATTCTGGTATCCTAACAAAGTCTGCAGATTCTTTCTCAGAATACTTTGATGACTACATTCATAACTAAAGACAATGTTAAATTTCACTAGAGGTTAGTGAAAATAAAGATGTATTTTTTACCATCCTAGTTCATAGATCCCTGATCTATCCATAGATCCCTTATCGACATTTTTATACCTATTTTATTTATTGATTTATCCTTTATCCTAATTTTAAAGAAAGAAGGGAAATTCCTGAGTATAAAAAGTTCCAGTTTCTTGGAGAGAAAGAATATCTTGGAATCCAGCTTATAATAGAGATAAAGGGAATTTTGGGGTAGTGCCAGTTTCTTAAAGAAAGAAGAAGATCTAATATTTGATCCCCAGAGTGGGGAATACTAGCATGGTACTAAAGACAAGATATGAGGGGAGAAAGTACTCTTTACCTTTTTATATGTATGTGTGTGTGTGTGTGTGTGTGTGTGTGTGTGTGTGTGTCTTGATTCTCCGTGGCAGTATAATGAAGCATGTGGACTCTTCAGAATAATATTTGCAACTATGTAAAGAAAGACATAGAATTTTTAAAAATATATTTAAAAAGAAACAAGTTCATAGACCCCAAGTTAAGAACCCTAGAGGAGTACATCAGTCCTAGAGAAAGGTTAGACTCCCTGGAGAAGGAGGATTCTACTTAATGCCTATTTATGAGCCATAACCACCATGAAAGTAATTGAAGATTATAAATAGAAGACTAATGCAATAGATAAAGTGATAAAGAAATTCTATGGAAATTAATAAAATACTCCAGATTAAGTCACCATATCCTTAGATAATCAAGGATTTCAATTCAAAGGAGGAAAAAGTGAGGACCGTGAATAATATATTGGAAAATAGGAATAAGGAATAATATATGAGAGAGGCAAAAGGCATGCAGAATATAAAGAAGTCATATAACTTAACTCCTCTCAGGAGTTCAGTACAGATCAAGGACAATTCTAAAAGACTTGTGATGGAAAATATAATCCACATCAAGAGAAAAAACTATGGTGTGACTGCAAATCAAAGAATACTACGTTCACTTTTTGAAATTTGCTTTATGTTTTTTCTTTTGCTCATTGTTTTTTTCCCCCTTTAGATCTGGTTCTTACTTCATGACATGACCAATATGGAAATATGTTAAACATGATTGTACATATAAAACCTATATCAGATTACTCATCATAGGGAGAGAAGAGAGAAGGGATAGGGGTAGAAAAACATGTAACTCAAAAGCTTACAAAAAGATGGTTGAAAATTATCTTGCATCTAATTGAAGAATAAGATACAATAAAAAAATTCAAAAAGTAAAAAATAAAATAAAGAAGTCATGCTTCCACATCATGAAAACTTTCTTTGAGAAAAATGATCTAAAGACATTAGATACAATGAATACAGAATAGCATCACAGAAAAAGAAACTGTTTTAACAGGCAAAGCCTAATGCCTTACTAATGTGAGACTCATTCTAGAATCTATGTACAGTTTGATTGTGTACAGTCAGATAACTAACTTGTTTAAAAAAAGGCTAAAATTAATACAAAACTAGAAGAAAAATAAACACAGCTTTATTTATATGAGCTTTTAATGTCAAAACCTGAATATAGACAGAAAAAAAGACACTGACTATTCAAATTTCATACTGAAATTTTTCCAATGTGACTTAATTGCCGTAATAAGGAGACCAAAGAGGGCAGTTAGGTAGCATAGTGGACAGAACACTGGCCCTAGAGTCAGGAGGACCTGAGTTCAAATCTGACCTCAGATATTTAATAATTGCTTAGCTGTGAGACCCTAGGCAAGGGTTTCTATACCTAAAGAACCTAACAAGTATTTTAGTTAGCAAATATGATTATCTTTTTGCCAAATGGCGAGAGATCCAGATAAAGATACCACCAATTTAGGATATCAAATCCATTTTAAAATCTTAAAAAAACAAAGGAGGAGGATACAAATCTTATGAGCTAGCTCTCTGTCATGAAACAGAGAGAAGTAGTAAAGAATAAAAAGCAGTATAAAGAAAATTTGGTGAGAGATACAGCTATTTAAGTTATCACCAGGACATTTAAAGATAGAATGCCAATGCTAACCACATCCAGAGGAAAAAACAAAACAACAACTAAAAAAAAACCTCTACAGAATCTTAATGAACACTACTTCACTTTTTAAAAATGTTCTCTTAGGATTTTCTTTGCTATCTCATGATTTTCTTTCTTTTCCATTAATCTAATTCCTCATACAGAAAATAATTAATTTGTAAACATGCTAAACAAAAATGTATGTACAATATTCACCAGACTGTTTGCCTCTGAGGGGGAGGTGGTGCAAAAGGGGGGTGGGAGGAAATTATGTAACTTAAAAATGTGTATATGCAGGTGAAAACTGTTGAAAAACTTTCAAAATGTGTAAATGGGAAAATAAAATATTATTGAAAAAATAAAAATAGGATAATAACCAACAGAAGAAAAATTGAAAAGATCTGCAAAGATTTTTAAATTTATATAACATGTTGTTTTTTTCATCAAGAACAGTATGGCCACCATATATTTATACTTGAAAATAGTCCTGGGAGTGCTTAAAGGAAGTAGAAAAGGCACTGAAGTAAAGAAAAATAGTAGAAGAGATGATTAGAACTAATTTCATAGAGGTGACCTAAGCTGGAGACAATTCACTTTTGTGGATTTTGAGAGATTCACAAATTATCCAAAGGAAAGGATAATACCAAAGGTATGGGGGGAAATCTTGAATCTTAATACTATTAAAAGAAGTTAATATTTTAAAAATTAAGTTATTACTGTTGAAAATACTATGATAGAATAACTACTGATCTTTGTTCCCATTTGTATAAAATTTTATGAGAATAATCAGCAAATGTAGAGGCTCTTGATGATTTTATCAGCAGAGAAGTGTGTTTCAACGTTTCAGTTGTGTTGATGTTTTCTTGGCAGAGGTACTAGAATGGTTTGTCATTTCCTTCTCCAGCTCATTTTGCAGATGAGAAAACCAAAGCAAACACAGTTAAGTGACTTGCCAAGGGTCACAGAGCTGGTGAGAGTATGAGAACAGATTTTGAACTCAGGTCTTCCTGACTCTAGATCTGGTGCTTTATCTGCTGAGCTACTTAACTTGCTCCAGTAGAGAAAAGGTAGACTTTTAAAAAGTGATATTCCATAGTAGACTACAACCTTACCATTTCATAATTGACAAAAAGATGTAAAGACTACAAGATTCCATTGTATTTATTGTTTATTTTATAAAGCAGTATTGGCTATAGTATAGCAAAATGACTACTTAAAGGAAGTAGAAAAGGCACTGAAGTAAAGAAAAACTTTAGATTTAGATTAGAACTAATTGCAAATAGAGGTGACCCAACCAGGTAACTAGCATCCATATGTCAAAATTATACAAGATCCTTTAAAAGATATGACAATTGATTTGATGACCTCCGATTATTAATGTTTGGTAAGACATGTCAAAGGTGTTTGTGTCTGTCAGAGAGACAAAATTGAAGAGGGCTTTGTTCTCTATGGTAAGGTCCTCTCAATTCTCCTATTTGTGGGTGATATGGTTGAATCAAATCTAGAATGTTGCAGAGTCTGGAAGAAATATATAACCACTCAGTTTGGTCTAACTATCCATATATGATATAAAAGTCGAATGAAGAGTTATCAGATGATGACACTTAGTAAGATGGAAAATCGATAGAATTTATCCATCAGTATATAGTCTTGGAGTGATACGATAATAGGACAGTGAATTGAGCGCAGAATTAAACAGAAAGGGGAGAGATCAGAGCTGGTCGCCTTTAGGAAATATGATAGTGTTCTTTTAATAACTCCATATTTCTCCCTGAAGCAAAACTCAATTTTTTAATGCCAAAATCCTGCCAGGTTGTCTGACTGTGAATCATAGAATGTGACAATCTCTGAAGAATTAAAAATAAATGTTACTGAGAAAGCAATGGATAGACATGTTGAGAGGTTTTGAGCAGACTGTGACTTGTAACAATAGATAAGGAACTTCAAAGAACTGGATTAAAGAATCTCATCAAATTTTTATAATTAAAAATATCATCTGGACAAATTGTAAGAGCAAAGAATAACTAATAATTCACAGTAGATCTGGGCTCATCTGGTTTTGGGGTAATGTCAGGAAAAATGTGAGAAAAGTCTGTGGTATATCATGTGGATCCATTACAAGAGTACATGGATAAGAGTTGCTCAGGATGTATGAACAATTGTATTTTGCATCATTTGAAAGAGCATCCATATTGATGAGATCATAGACTCATTTAAGTATTAAAGTTTGGGTCCTGGTGCTAAGGCAGCCAGGTGACACAAGAAATGGAATGCTAAGCCTAGAGACAGGAGTTCAAATTTGGCCTCAGATATTTACTAGTTGTGTGACCTTGGACAAGTCATTTAACCTTCATTTGCCTCCTCTATAAAGTGGTTAATAGTAATAATAATAATAATAATAATAATAATAATAATAATAATAATAATAATAATGGCATCTACCTTCCAGGGCTATTATGAGGCTCTAAAGAGATAATACCTGTAAAGACACTTAGCAAAGTAAAGGTTATTTAACTTATAATTACTGTGAATCTCCAATATTGTTTTTCATTATATGGGGGGCAACTGTCCCATAGCTTGTGTATAATATTATCTAGAGTGCTTATAAAGGATTTAAGGTACTTTTTGCTCATATTTAGGTAGACTCAAGACACAAAAGATGCCATGAGGCATCTATCTTTGAGTTGGAGTAACAAGTTTTAATTTTGGAAGGTTGCTCTTAAGATTGGATCCAGTCCATGTATACTCAGAGATTGGAGGTGATACATCTTATGTTATATAAAACTAAAAATCTTCTGTGATTTAAGGTTCAACAAAGGGACCAGTAGAAAACAGAGCAAAGTGGGAAGAGTATTTATGATTTACAATCTAATTCTGATTTTCTCTATGCCAAATTATTTAACTATTCTGTCCTTTGAACAACAGTCTTGACAACCCCCCCTTCAGTTCCCACCCCTAGGGTTGGGGGTCCCTTTTCATTTAAGTCTGATCATTGATACCTTTAAGACTCTAGAGCCCGATAAGGACATTGAATTCAACAATATTGGTTCTTCCTCAAAACAAAAACAAGGTAAGTTACTTACCTCTAACTAGACCCTCTCAATAGGAATTACAGAATTGTGGGAACAGATAGCTGAATCAGCATTTTGCAGAATTAGCCACAGAACCAGGGAACATTTGCTGAAAGCAAATGAATGACTCCAGAAATAGAAGGAGTCCGACTTCCTGCCAGCCAGTAGCTCAATGAGCTATCAATGGGTAGGCAAAGAATTTCTCAGGGCTTCTGTAACAATCCAAAGTATTTCAATCAATCAATCGATAAGCAATATTAAGTTCCTACTCTGTCCCTGATATGGTACTAGGTGCTAGAGATACAAATAAAAAGAAGAAAATCTCTATTTTCAGGAAGTTCATAACACATGCATATAAAAGTATATTCAGAATAAATATGAAATAAATACAAGGTAATTAAAAGCAGAGGCAAAAAGAGAAGTGAAGATGAGGAAAAGAGGAGGTAGGCATTATTATTATTATCATTATCATTTTGCAAAAGAGGAAACTGAGGTTGAGAGAGGTTAAGTAGGTTGCCCAGGGTTTCACAGCTCCTATTAGTGTCTGACGTAAGATTTGAATTCAGATCTTCTTAACTCCAAAACCCATGATGACAAATCTAGTCATCTTGCCCATAGTAGTCATTTAATAAATGCCTGTTGGAGTTACTTTAATAAGAGTAGGGAGTTATGACTCTACCAAAATTTCCTACCTCTAATATCTAACCCTACAAGAGCAATGTTATTTATTCACCAATTTGGACCTCAGGAAGGAGGGGGGAAGTGTCATCTAATTTGATCCAAGTACAGAAAACAATGAAAGTGAGGAACAAAAGAAAGTCTTCCAGATGCATTTTTCACCTGTATGAACAATGGGTTATACCTTTGGCTTATATGGTACTCCTACAGTTTGTCAAACAGACACAAATGTTTTATTTTAAGACCAGTTGGGCCAAGGAGCAGTCGTTAATCTTCCTAGCATCCTCCTCTACTCATGGAACCCTGCCCAGCAGAGTGAATTTATATGACCTGTGATCTAGGACCCAAATTAACACTAGCTGTTAGCTTAGTTGGAAGAACGCTCATCTCTGAAGGAAGAAAGGGAATTCCAATGGGAGTGTGGCCAGTCCACTTAAATCAAAGATGCTTTATTGAAGAAGGAACAGTGAAAAACTTAGTGTTAGTTAAGCTTATTAAATGACTATTTCAGCCCTAGTTTGTCTGCTCTGTCATCACCTTTCATAGAATTGTTGCATAATTCCTATATATTCCATGTACTCCCAAATCTTCAAATGGATTTGCAGTCTTATAGATTTACTTTAGGTGATGCTTTCAGTGATATAGATCATAGCCATCCTGGTCCACCCTTCCTGTGTAAATTTTGCCCACGTTGTCCCAAAAGTTCACCACAAGGAATCCGCCCATCTTGCCATAGACCTTTCTTGTTTTATTCTAATAGCAGAAGGATAGAGTGGTGTCCTCTGACTGTCTATCTGTTGTCCCTCATTATTTCCTTGTGACCTGCCCATCTTCTTTTCTAGTCACACAATATTTTTTGTGATATCCTTTAGTCAGTTCTTCAAAGTTCCTCACTGGTTCTTTGTGACAGTTTGCTCACACCCCCCCCCCAATTATGTACCTTTCCACTGCCCTCTGTGTGAGACTCATCTTTAATTATTTGGAGGCTGTCGATTTTTTATGTCTTACTGTCATTTGGCAGCATGGGCAAAATGTTCCCTATGAAAATCAATTACTTTGATTTCCATTGGACACTTAAGCAAGAGTATTAACCTCTTGCCCTCCATCTCAATCTGCTCCACCCCATTAACAATTAATCTTGCCTACTTCCTTATTTTACAGATGAGAAAAACAAAGATCCAGGCAGTTATTTTAATATCGCTTTTTTGGTTATAGCACTTTTCCAAATACCTATTATATCTTACTTTAAAGTTTGCAAAACTTTTTTACATATTATTGTCGCACTTGATCCTCATTACAAAACCATGAAGTAGATATTTAAAAGTATGATTCTTTCCACTTTACAGTTGAGAAAACTGAGGCTTAAAGAATTGACATTTTCCCACAGTCATAAAGTCAATAATTGTGGAGTCTACTGACTCCAAGTTAATTTTTCTAATTCTTTCAAACAACAACAGCTACCACATTGCTTCTAACAATTCAGGATTATTATTTCAATTAATAGCAAAAATTATGCAAAATATCATTCAAAATACTTTATTTTTTGTGAACTCAATGTTTATTGGGTTAAACATATGAACCTTCTACCACCCAGAGTGATCCCTTCTTGGGAGGAGGCACTATGATTCAGTCCCAGTATTTTGCCAGTCCTGCTCTTGTACTCTTCCACAGCCTTCGATGTTGTCCAGATGCCTTCCACAAAGCCTATAAAGATGAGAAAATCCTTGCAGTCAATCATCTTCTCCTAAAATTAGAGCCATTTCCAAGGTAACTGCTTCAGAACAGACAGGACACATCCCGAGGAGAGGGAGCAATAAGGAAGGATATCAGGCAGGGAGTGGAAGGAAGAGAAACATGACAGGAAATCGAATGGTTGTTTTTGTGTATGAGAGAAATATCCTGACTCTACCATTTTCTCAGTCTTTGAACCTGAGTGAGTTACTTAACCCTGAGTAGCCTCTTTTGGAAAAATCAAAATAACAATGTTTCAGAAAGCTGTTCTGAGATATTAAAAACAAAATAGATTTAATAGTCTTTTGAAAACAGAGTTGTATATTGCTTATACTGTTAGATTCATTGGATATATCAGTAGGTTTTGTTGCTCTGGTTTTTTCATTTCTTTTTTTTTATTCTTTGTTATAAGGGATGGTTCACCAAATAGAACAAAGGAGAGGGCTATATTAAAAAATGAAAATATAACAAAACCAAAAAAAAACCACATTAATTTGTTTTAAAAAGAAAGAAAATAGAGTTGTAATCCTTGAACTATCTTGACTCCCAAATCAAGTATACTATAGAGCTTATGAAAAAAGGATCCTTGTTTTAGTGTTTCTGCAAAAGAAATTTATCTGATAATTCCTGACTTTCCATTACATTTTGTGGAGTGTAAATCTGTCAAATAATTTATGATTCTCAAAATAATGACCTCAGCTTTTCCTGAGTGTTTTGTAATGACTTCCCAGTGATGATATTCTATTCCAGAACAGCTTCAAGCATGAATGCAAACTGGTGTTCATTACCATTGCCCTCCCCATCACCTTGGTCTTTTTGTGCTCCCACCCAATCTATTTTCCTTTCCTGATCTATAATCCTGGGGAAACCATTTGAATTCATGGGTTAAAGCCAGGTGAAATTTTACCCAGTGGTCTGCATCTTCTACTTATTTCCTCAAAGACATATGGAAGACTTGCACTTCCAGTCTCTGTAATGTGGTCTTGCTGTCTGAAAATACTACTGGGGGTGAGCATGAGGGTGAGGAAATGTATTTTGATAGTTGCCTTCTCTTCAGGGAACTGAGGACTCTTTGTAAAATCATTTTAGGAAAAAGAAAGCCATTTTTGAAGATCAAGGCATTCCTCCCCCAAGGAATGAAAAAGGTAATATATTTTGCCTTCCTTGTATTAAGAGTTTTTTGGTGAAGACTATTTGGGTTTTACCTACTTCTATTGGAAGAAACTTGTAACCATTTCAAATATATCCAGTGAAGAGGGCTGAGGTTCTCTGCAGAATTTGGGCTATAAGTCTGGGATACTTTTGTCCAAGGCATTCCCCAACAGGGAATCTTTGTGTTCCATTCCCGAGAACTGTCTGCTATCATCTCTCAGGAGTGAAATCCAAAAGTTTTTTTTTTCTAACCAAAAAATAGTGAAATAATTGATATTCTATGTGCTACACTTAGCTGAGTCATAATAGATAGAGAGTTGGTCTTGGAACCCAGGTCCAAGCCACACATTATAGTTGTGGGACCCCAGACATTTTTCTATGCAAATGAGCTAAATTTTAGAGAAAGTGACTAAAGGTATGTTAGTGTTTCCTATGTTAATGAAATCCCAGCAATCCTGATCCCCTTGGTTGTTACTTTTCTCTCAAACTGCCTCATAATAATTTTGTGTTTAATTGTATTTATTCTCTTTATATTTGTCCATTATATATATATGCATAAACATCCATTTCTGATCTCCTCCCTTAGAATTTAAATTCCTTGAGAGTATGGATTGCTTCATTCATTGTATTTTCCCAGGTAGGTGGCACATTAAAAATGTACTATCTGGGGCAGCTAGGTGGTCCCTGAAATCAGGAGGACCTGAGTTCAAATCCAGCCTCAGACACTTAAAAATTACCTAGCTTTGTGACTTTGGGCAAGTCACTTAACCCCATTGCCTTGAAAAAAAAATAAAATCTTTAAAAATTTTAAAAATGTACTATCCTGTATCGGAGAAGATTCAAATGGTAAATGAGGGAAGAGTTGTGGATCAGATGGAAGAAAAAGTACAGTTCTTCAAGATTGAGGGATTTCTTTCCCAAAAGCACCTTCCAGGTGTAACCAGTTGTTTGGTAATTTCCTTCCATTTCTCTGGTCTCTGTTAGTAGCATCATTCCCCAGGGATTTCTGTCTTATCTTTATCCTTTCACACCCAGATTTGCTTTAATTTCATTATATATGTGAGTTTTGTGGCAAAGAGAAAATTGATGAGATTGCAAAACCTCACAATCTTGGGTTCCTCTTTATTCTTCTCTCTTATCTCTGAACCAAGCAAACTCTACATGAGACATTTAGAATACAATATCACTACTTTGTCACAATATGAGGACATTTTGAGTTACCTTCTGTCAGTTGGATTTTTCACTGAGTGCATTTTAAATGAAGGTTATTAAAACGTCAGTTAACAATAGAGACTCTGTTTTATTTCTTGGTTTCATTGCAACCCATATAGAATTTGCTCTTAATTTTCTTGGTTACTATAAAAACAAGACCTTTTATATTTCTTGTTTCTCTATTTTGTCTTTGAAATCAAACTGCACTCCTGGGAAGCCCTTGACCTGAACATACTTCTCTGGTCTCCCACTGATTAAAATACATCTTCTTCCTGAGTCTCATGAACCCAGGTCAGTTCCCTTAATCCACAGCTGCCTGTCAAGATTTTCCTAATAGATTCTCCTTCCTAGTACTCCTGCAGGGATCAAATCATGCCCCTTTCTCAGCCCCAGTCTTTCAAACTGTCCATTTGCTTCTTTTCATTTCAACCCCCATCCAGCTCATACATTCAGGTTCCAGTTTGAAGACTAGAATATTTATCCCTCCTGGCTTCATTATCCACCTCTTCTTTTCATATTGCTTATAACTTAGCTAGAGAGAGGTACACTTAGTCCTTGAATCAGAGAATGACAGAGCTGAAAGAAACCTTAGAAACGATCTAGTTAAATATTTTTTCCTTTTTTATATACTTATTTCACAGTAGTTTTCTTTTGCAGTTCCAAGCCAATCTGGATTACTTGGAACTCCTCATTCCACTTCTCCCAACACCTGCATTTTTAGAGCTGAACCATAGAGAAGGATTTTTTTTGTTTTTTTTTCAAGGCAAATGGGGTTAAGTGGCTTGCCCAAGGCCACACGGCTAGGTAATTATGAAGTGTCTGAGACCGGATTTGAACCCGGTACTCCTGACTCCAGGGCTGGTGCTTTATCCACTGTGCCACCTACCCGCCCCTAGGAATTTTTTCTTTAAAAAATGCTTTTGGGTTATTAAACAGTTCTTTATTTCACCCCATTGAGGCAGTTAGTGGTACAGTGGATACTGGTGTCAAATTCAGCTTCACTGCGCTATGGACAAGTCGCTTATCCTGTGCTTGCCTCAGTTTCCTCAAAGTTGGATCTGTCAAGGTTGTTTAGCATAGTGCTAATAATACCTATTAGGTGCTATGTAAATTGCCTCAGTTTCCTCATCTGAAAAGTAAACTGAAGAAGAAAATGGCAAGCCACACCAGCATCTTTGCCAAGAAATTCCAAATGGGAACATGAAGAGTTGGATACAATTGAAACAACTGGAACAAACCCAACACAATCCTTATTCCCTTCCTTTCCCTTACAGAAAATGCCAAGTCAATCAACAAATATTTATCGTATATGCCAGACCCTGAAAATATAAGTACAATGATTGAAGCAATCCATACTCTCAAGGAATTTACATTCTGAGGAGACCAGAAATGGACTTTTATGTATGTACTGGATAAATATAAAGAGAATAAATACAAATAAACACAAAACCATTAGTAGGCAATTTGGGAGGAAAGTAGCAACTGAGGGGATCAGACTTTGCAAATAGATAATGGGACTCAAGAAGCATCTTGGAAGGAAAGAAGAGATTCTATAAGGTAAAGGTTAGGAAGGAGAACATCCTGAGGATGGAGACAGTAGATGGAATGTTGTGTAGAGGAACAAAGGAAAGACCAGTTTGGGCTGGATAATGTTTGTCCTTCATTCTTGAAGAAGACCATGACATCAGGGAGCTGTTGCCATGACAAGCACCTGAATGGATTTGAGTGAGGTGGGGCTGTGCTAAGTCACCAGCCTTACTTTCTCTTCGAGAACCATCCAGATCCCAGTGGCAGAGATGAATCAGGACTACTGGAGTTGGCCCTGAATATGAGGCAAACAGGGTTAAGTGATTTGCCCAAGACCACATAGTAAATGTCTGAGGTTGGATTCAAACTCCCATCCTCCTGACTCCAAGGCCAGTTCTCTATTCACTACAATCTAGCTGTCCCAAGATTATTGTAATGGTCTGCTAATTGTTTTATCTTCCTTCTCTCTCTTCCTCCACTCCACTGCCAAAGGAATTTTTCCCTGAGCACAGAGTTGACCATATTGTGTCCCTACTGCCTAAGTGGGGAGAGACTTGAAACAGAGACCAATAGAAGGCTAATTTGTATAAAGCTATTTACAGTAGCTCTTGTAATGAAAATTAAGGGGGTGTCCATCATTTGAGGAATAGTTGAATCAATTACAGCATATGAGATCATGGAATCCTATTCTATAAAAAATAATGGAAAGACTGGCATGAAAGAAACCTAAGAAGACTCACATGAACCAATACATAGTGAAGAAACCAGAACCATAGAAACAATCCATATTACTACTGTAATGAACAACTTTGAAAAGAATTCTGATCAAAGCAGTTGTTAACTATGATTGCTGATTAATAATAAAGTAACCCATCTCCTGACAGAAGTTAAATATGTAGAATGAGACACATTTGGGGGCATGGTTAACATGGGAATTTGTTCTGTTTGATTATTCATGGTTGTTCCTAAGGTTTGCTTTCAATTTGGTTTGTTTTTTACCCAGTTGGGTATAAGGGGAAGAAGAAAAGAGCTAGTTAAATCAAAAACAAATTAAAAAGAGAGAAGAGATAAAGAGGCAGAGACAGAGATATAGGTGTGGTAGTGGTAAGGTCTTGGCAATAGAGAATTGAGCTACCAGGAGAAACAGTCCCAGGGATCCCTGAAGAACTACTACCTTCCCAGCAAAGGTATTGTGCCCAGGAAGAAAATGATGTTAAAATAAAAAAGATACCTAGAGGTTTGACCTATCTTGGTCAAATATGTGTTTCTCTTCAAGTTTACTGAATTTATTTTACCCATCTCCCTATAGATTCTATTTTATATTTGTGGTGGGTGTGATAATGCAGGGAAAAGAGGAAGAAAATTGTGAATGTTAACAAAGAAAATTGGGTGGAGATGTATCAGAAACAATTTGTAATCTTAAAAGCTGTTCAAATTGGGTGGAGATCCCTATTCTTGATGTACCATTGATTCACTTGTAAACTGATTTGTATACTGATCTCCTTAGGCTTTACCCTCTACCTAATTCTGCATCCAGTATAGGGGAAGGGAGTTTACCTTTTGCCCTCTGAATGCGAGGCAAGACATAAAAACCTGGTTTGGACTAGAGCTCAGGGCCACAGTCTTCTCTACTAACCAGTGACCCAGTCAATACTGCTTGGCTGTTTCTCTCTCTCTCTCTCTCTCTCTCTCTCTCTCTCTCTCTCTCTCTCTCTCTCTCTCTCTCTCTTGCTTCTATGCCTTGGAACATTTTTTTCTTTTATTTCCACCCTTGCTTTCCCGAGTCCAGTCTGAATAATGATTCCTCATAGGTAGAACTGACCTCAAGTAGCCACTGGCTATAGTGACCCTGGCTTGTAAAGAGAATGTTTGTAGTTTATTACATCCTCATAGTGTAACACTGTTCACTTGCCTCTCCAACAGAGAACATAAATATTCTTGCTCTTTCTTTAAGATTCAAAGGGATAGTTGGAGAAAAGGAAATTGAAAATTAGTTGAAAAAAATCTCTTTATGGGACACTTCTCCTTGTGGGGTAAGGGAGTGTGCATTTTATATCAAATCTATGAGAATCTATGAAGATTCTTTGGAGAAGACGGGGGGGGGGGGGGGGGGGGGAAAGGTGAGGATAAACTTCTTCCTTGTCAGAAATGTCTAAATTGCTATGACATATAGAACCAATATTAGGAGAATTCTAAGGAAAATCTGTTAGCTAGGAGGGTAAACTTTGAAAATTTGTTTGATAACTTGAAGAGAAGGTAAAGAAAAAAGGCTAACCTACTTTATTTCCTAAGAGACTGAATTTAACTCTTTACCTGAAGAGTAAATGTGAAAAATATTCTTAAGAGATTTTAATTGATATCTGAACTGAATGCTAAAATTGTGTTTCTGGAATTGAAAAGGAGTTATTTATTCATTCATATACTGAGGAATTAAAGTGACTCTGTGATCTTTCTCATAGTCAAAATATCACAAATAACAATCTGCAACCTTTTATTTTTTAAATTTTATTTATTTTTATTATTGATTTCATTTATTTTTAGTTATTTATTTTTATTATTGATTTAATTTGTTAATAAATTATGTTAGGAAAGAAGATTTCTTCATTTTATTATTTAAAAAGTTGGTGTGGGGACTTGAGGTATAGCTAGGTTTTGTCATGGATAGAGAATTGGGCCTGGAGTTAGGAAGAACTGAATTCAAATATGACCTCAGACACTTACTCCCTGTGTGACCCTGGGCAAATCATATAACCCTGTTGGCCTCCATTTCCTCACCTATAAAATGAACAGGAGAAAGAAATGACAAACCATTCCAATATTTTTGCCAAGAAAATCCCCAAAAGAGGACACGAAGAGTTAAACATGACTGAAAATGACTAAATAGCAAAAAAGTGATGATGAGCTAATTAGTTCATTAATAAGGAATAGATTACAATTTTATTAACAATACACTAATATTATGTCTAAATGACTTGAAACATTGGGATAATAAAATTAAATTTAAGGGGTGGCTAGGTGGCAGTGGATAGAGCACCGGCCCTGGAGTCAGGAGGACCTGAGTTCAAATCCGACCCAGCTGTGTGGCCTTGGGCAAACCACTTAACCCCATTGCCTTGCAAAAAAAAAAACCAACTTAAAAAAACTTTTAAAAATTAAATTTAATTGTGAGTCTACTCGTAGACCAAGGGGTACTCTACAAGTGAATGTAATGATTTATGTTACTACATGAGTAAATGTCTTTGCTCTGAGAAATATGTCTCCTTAAGGTAAGCCTACAGGTGGGGAACCTACAAGTTATAGTTTTAGGACTGTGAAATATATGTGTGTGTGTGTGTGTGTGTGTGTGTGTGTGTGTGTGTGTGCTCCTTGAAGAATTAACTTGCAAAACTTTGGGGAAATAGCCAGGGAAGGGAGTCCTACATCTAAAATGATGGAGTTGGTCTAAATAATTTGTATATTTCTTTCCAACTCTAAATCTATGGTCCTATCAACTCTAAATTCATCAACTTCCTCCCTTTCCAACCAAGACAGCCAATCTTTGTAACAAAGAATTTAGAGAGAGAGAATTCACAAGAATAACACAGCAATTAGGTCCAACAGTATTCCACATCTGAAGTAGTTCCCTACCTTGTAAAGACCTCTTTGATTAAAATTGATTTAATTCTTTTTGTAAAACTTTTTGTCTATAGCCAAAGAATTGAAATAATACCATAGGAACTAAGTTATATCCATGTTAACATTCTCATTTTAAATAAAACAAAAAAGTTGATAAAATTTATAAGAAATTGTACCTCTTTTGCTTTTGTAACACCCAAGCTTTTAATGAATTTATTTGTGCATATGTCTTATCTCTATTAGTATTTTTTAAATCTTGGTGGGGACAAGGAAAAACTTATGCTATTTTTCATCTTTGTATTGCTAGAATAATAATAATTACTATTGTTTATAAAGCACTTTAAGGCTTGTAAAATACCTTATAAGTATTTCATTTGATCCTCACAACAACTCTACAATGTATAGGGGCTATTCTATTCTTTTCTCTAGATGAGGAAGACAGAGGTTAAATGATATCTAGGTTCACACAACCAATAAAGACCTGAGGCTGGATTTGAATTCAAGTGCTCCTGTTTCCAGGTCCAACTCTGTGCCCTAGCTGCCATTGAACCCTACCCATAATAGATACTTAGTAAATAATTTATTTTACAATTCAGCAGCCACTTTTAAAGCTCTTTCCATGTACAGGATCCTTTGCTGGGTAGTAGTTAAGGTAAGTTAAGCTAAGGCATGGTTGGGGGCAGCTAGGTGGTGCAGTGGATAGAGTACCTGCCCTGGAGTCAGGAGGATCTGAGTTCCAATCTGACCTCAGACACTTAATTACCTAGCCATGTGACCTTGAGCAAGTCACTTAACCCCACTGCCTTGCAAAAAACCAAGAAAAAAAGTTTAAAAAAAACTTAAATAATTAAATAAATAAACTCTAAAAGGAAATCATGTTTAATGAATGTCTGCTTAGGCCACGTAACCTTAAAGTAAGAACTCTCAGTGTTTAAGGTTCCTGAACTAGAGTTTTGGGAAGCACACTGAGGATTCTAGAAAAGGGATGTTGTTACATTCTGACAAAACTTGTACAGAATGGAAGGAATTAAATAACCTTAGGTTGTTAAATTAGTTTGGGATTATAAAATATTTTAAAACTATAGTAACAATTGCAAGGAATTAAGTGGTTTGGTATTTTAAACTTTATTGTGACATCTTTGGGTTAAAGAAAAGTGGTCTTGTGTTACTAAGAAAAGAAATGCCTTTGTTATCAGGGATATTTACTGATTTATTTTGGGAAAAAGTTCTAATTCGTTTTATTGTTAAACCTAATAATTCTAAGAATTGTATTTTTACTTTGGATGGAGCTTTTGGAATATGAGTGCTGGATTCTCTGTATAAGGTGCTCTAAAACTTTTATCAAACATAATTGTTGAGAAGTTTAGTTGTAATTGCTTTGGGGTCTTAAATGTATTATATGTATGAGATTGGATTCTGAGAGGTTCTCGGAAAAGAGGTCTAGGGGACACAAGTGTAAAGATAGTGAGAGAGTCACTTTGCTCTTGTTCTAAGGGAAATGAGATGTTTAAATAAGAATCTTATGTTTAATAAATATTAACAATGTATGTTTAATTTTAAAGAACTCAAGAATGTGGACTTCTGTCTTGGTAACTGCAGACCCCTGATTGGGGGTAGGGTGGGGACACTGAACAAATAGCAATTGTGTGGGCCCCACTGTGAGGTAACTTATTGATGAATAAGCCATATTTATCAGTTATGTGATATTCTTTTGTAACTGCAAAGAGATTATATTTGTAATATTTAGTTATCTCTTGGGAATATGTTATTTAGATACTGTATTGTTAAAGCCTGGGATTAATGCGATTACTTTGAAAGGTAATAAGGGAAAAATAAAAAAATATGACCCTTTCTGGGATAGATCTGTGGGTTCATGAATAGTGTAATAATGGAAGAATTTCTTTGTACAATCTAGTAATTTGTGTGTTACTCTTATTGCTGTTTTGTTATATTGAAATTAGTAACACATGTTGGAAATTTAAAGCCAAGATGTTCTAATGGTTTTAAAGAGTCTGAAAGGTAATTTATATGTTGGGGGCATCTAGGTGGTGCAGTGGATAGAGCACCAGCCCTGGAATCAGGAGGACCTGAGTTCAACCAGGCCTCAGACACTTAATAATTGTCCAGTTCTGTGACCTTGGGCAAGTCACTTAACCCCAATTGCCTAGCCAAAAAACCAACAACAACAATTTGTATGTTGAGGATGGCTAGTAGCTAAACAAGTTTATGTATAGAAGTTTCTACCTATAGGTGAATTGGAAATATTTTGGAGATATATATATATATTCCAAAGCTGTGGCTGTTTGCTTCCAAGTAAAAGCACTATGTAATATGAAAAAGATAAACACAAAATAATTTGAGATTTTTCTGTGCAATCTCCTGGATAAAGGAGGTGTTTGTTTGTTTTAAAATACAACAGGATAGAAGGAGGTTTTCTAGCCAAGGGGAATTTGATATGTCATCTTTATATAGAAATAGAGTAGATATGTTTTCAGGCAAAGGGATGTCTAGTAGATGAGGCCTGTAAGGACAGTCATGGTTAGAATACCTGGTTTTAACAAAGACCCAAGAAGGACACTCAGAGCTTTAGGTGGGGGGGGGGGTTCATTAATTGGGACTCCATTAAGACTACAATTGGAATTTAGTGAATTATATTTACTGGAAGTATTCATTAGGTAAAACAACTATTTCAGAACATGGGACTTTTAATCAATTTTCCCTTTTTAAGTCAGATACCAGGATGGTTAGCAAAAGGAAATGCTACTGGGTCAATGGCATATTCTTGAAGCCAAGGAAGCCAATGGGCTAAAGATGTCAGGTGACCAGGATGCACAGCCAAACCGGCAGCTTCTCTTAGTATGGCTGAGGATGAACCCTTTTGACTTGATTTCCCCAAGTTGACATTTGGATAATGTCTCACCTGGAAGAATAAATCTTGGGGGGGGGGGGGTGGCTAGGTAGTGCAGTGGCTAGAGTCCGGCCCTGGAGTCAGGAGTACCTGAGTTCAAATCCAGCCTCAGACACTTGATATTTACCTAGCTGTGGGGCAGCTAGGTGGTGAAGTAGATAAAGCACTGGCCCCCAGAGTCAGGGGCACTTGAGTTCAAATCCGGCCTCAGACACTTAATAATTACCTAGATGCGTGGCTTTGGGCAAGCTGCTTAACCCCATTGCCTTGCAAAAAAAACCTAAAAAAAAAAAGAAAAAGAAATCTGGCCTAAGACTTTTGACTTACCCACATGATCTCTGCCTGGACACTGACATTCAAAACTTATATCTGTGGAAGAATTTTCCTTTAGCATCCTGTATCTTTATAGTTAGTTACTAAGCAAACCAGAAAAAGAAGTTTTAGGTCAATTGGATCTAATAGCCAGAAATGGGTTAGGTGTCTGGCTCTGACACCTGCTATTAGCTACATGCTAAGATAGGAATTAAGTTTCCTTGGTTTTTATCTAGAGGGGATATTTAGATAAGGAGAAGAATGGGAAATTCTTAGGATAATTACAGTTTCAAATTCTAGTTTAAGAAAAGGAATGTGAGTTAGATAAGTACACCAGGAAAAGGAAAATATGGGAATATTTGGGGAAAAAATTCATTTTGGTTAAGGATGTTTGAGTCATATTGTAATGAGAGCAAAAATTTAAGATCTCTTTATTTTTAAACCATAGACTCTTTGAACTAAGATGATTATTGACTGTTTATGTTACAAGCCTAAGTCAATGTGATCATTCTCATTGGGAGTTTTCTCATGTAGTAAAACACTAATGGAAGTTTACTGTGTTAAAAGTGAAGTATGTGTGTCAATATGGCAATAAGGCAAAATGTAAATTGTAATTAGCTCCAGAATCTCATTGTTTTGTGATGAAAACATATGTTTTGATCTGAGTAAAATGTTAAGCAGTTTCTTTACCAGAAGACCAGATCTAATCACCAGAGCTAGAGAGAATTTTTTTGCAACAGATTCAGAAGATGCAGAAGGATATTAGATGTCTCCAGGGTAGAAAAGAAAAGAGGAGAAACACTGGACCAGTTATCTCTCCCATCTCTCACCTGTGTTCATTGTTTATCTGTAACTTCCCCTCGACACTGTAAGTGTGATGCCTCTTTTTATGGAAAGGAGGAGAGGAGGCAGGGTGAGGATGTTCTCCATTGAGAGAGAAAGAGGGAGATTATTGGGTGGCATGATTATATCCTACATGAGTCTGTATCTAGGGAGAGTCCTATCTCTGATTTAGACAATGGGGGTGTTAGCAAAGGTGGGAGGAGAATCTAGCTGACAGAAGTCAATGCCCAGTCATGTGGTGTGGCTAACTGTTAGACTTGTGATAGTCCACAGCAGTTTGAGAATTGGCTTTGGGTGGCAGTCCCCCTGGGTCCAGCCTAGATTCTCAGTCCCTGGTCAGAGGTGCACTGTGGCACAGGATTCTGATCCAGAGGAGAGAAACACCAGTGGCATATGGCTGAGTCAGTTCAGGGTGACTGTTGTTTACACCAGTCTAGTCAGGACATTTTCCTGGAGAGTAGCAAATGTCTGGACATGTCCAGAAGCAGGGCACATATATTCTGAACTGGACAACTTAAAGAGATAGGTGACTGAGATTCATGTGAGATGTAATAATGGTACCTGGATCCCTTGCAAAGATTCACAAACTGGGGGACTTTTTAAGGGAAACTGTGATTATGAGTTCTTATGGACTTGTAAGGAAAGTGCCGAAATGGCCATTTGAAAGAAAAATAATTTAAGGAACATCACTAGGTATATTTGGTCTTCTTGGGGTTACTCCAATGGCACAAAATCAGGGATTTATTTTGATCAGTTTTGGAGCCAGGAAGACCCATCTAAAGACATTGGCATAAAAACTTGCCAGTGGAAGGAGGTACAGCAACTCTGGAAATGTACCTATTATCATGAGGAATATATGACTTATTTAGGAGGGCCTCCTGGAAGTAAGGAGGAACAGTATTATTCATTTGTTGGAAACTATATTCTTGGAAGACCAACTAGCACTAAAGGGACATTATTGAATCTGTGGGACTACTGCCTACATCCATTTGTTCAAAGGACTAGTCAGGGAGTTGTTATCTAGATTTATGGACCTATTACTTGGGCATAAAATAGGAGTTGGAACTATAGAACCCCAATTTATATCCTAAATAGTCTAATAAGACTCTAAGCTGTAGTGGAAATAATTACCAAACAGCTAGGGCCTTGGACTTGTTGGCTGACCAAACCACACAAACGAGAGAGACAATCATTCACCATAGATTGGTATTGGACTACCTGTTGCCTGAAGAAGGAGGAGTCTGTGGTAAACTGAACTTATCAAGTTGTTGTCTAAAGAGAGATGATAATGGGCAGCAAGTAAAGGAGATAACCAGGGATATCAGAAAGTTTGCACATGTTCCAATCCAAACCTGGACAAGCCCATTTAGTATCTCTTGGATGAATTGGGTTCCTGGTTCATGGTGAAGACAGTTGCTGAGTATCTTACTATTGGCCCTAAGTGGGATAATTCTATTACCCATGCATATCTCCCATGTATGATCCAGTACAAAATTCTATCAGTAAATTGGGATGGGAGTATGTCTCTAATAATGAAGAGGTAGAAATATTAATTGAGAAAGTCAGTAGTCCTATTAAGGATGAGGATTGTGAATTAATTTGAGGAAGACACTGCTGTTGAAGTATGAAGACTAAGTTGTTATTAAAAAGAAAAGGAGGGAGTTGTGAGGAACGTAGGGTGTTGTTGGTCTTCATTTTGGAGGATCCCTTTGAAATCCATTACAAAGGGGGAATGGCCTCAGCCAATCAAAAAACTGGAAGAGTTCCCCTAATCCCATTACAAAGATGACAAACCCAAGATTAGAAGAATCTGGATCTTAGCAGGTCAAGAGTGACCTAGAGATCTTGACCTAATGCAACTGAGTTTGTGCAATTAGATAATTGAATATTATCCCACACACCCCTTGTGACGATTGATGTTCATCAGCATAACATGCATCATATGATGGAGGGGGAATTATATTAGGGACATGCTATGGGTTGGGTGGACTTGTTAGACTGTAACTCAAATTCTGAGAGCTATGAAAATCCAGGTGGGAGGGGAAAGAGTTTCTAAAGACTATATAAGACCTGACGTAATTACTCTACCTTCTGCCTCATGCTAGGTGTGGTACCCATATCCTGCAGGATATGTTCAATTTTTCTCTCTCTCAAAAAAAAAAAGATAAGGCATGGTCCTTACCTTCCCAAAGTCATAGACTAATAAAGGGATATGAGCTATATAAATGACTACAATTCAAAATAATACATAATAAATACCTGGGGGAATAGGGAAATCTTCCAGGAGGAGGTGGAATTTGATTTGGGCTTTAAAGATGAGTAGGAATTCTACAGGTGAACATCTCTTACATTCTATAGAAAGGATTACAAAATTTAACAAAAATTAATATCCTTCATCGTTTTACTCTGACAAGAAGAATTATTTGAATAAACAAGAAATCCATCTCTTCCTTCTCATACTGTGTCATTTTTAGTTCCCTACTGAGGATCTATCTAGTATTCTAAGAAGTTTTCCTTTAGGTCTAGAGAATGTAACCTGGGGTCTATGGATCCCCATAGGGACCTTGAAGAGATTTCTGGGAGAGAGGGGTAAGTAAAGTTGGATAGGAAAAAAATTACATCTTTTGTTTTTCACTTGCTGTAACTGAAAATTAACATTTCTCCTAATTTCTCCTAATGTAGGCAACAAAACCTAATACTGAGAAGGACTCTGTAGGCTTTCCTTGACTGTGAAAGGGGTACAAGATACACCTACAAAAGATCAATGACCTTTGTACTAAGTCTTTCAATATTCTATGAATATGAGCAAAGCACTAATTTACCCTTCCTATATGATCATACCAACTATTTCTGGTCTGATCTCAAATTTTTAAGTTTAATTATATTATTTATTTAAAAATTTTATTTTTTCCAATTACATGCAAAGATAGTTTTCAACATCTATTTTTTGGTCAGATTTTGAATTCCAAAATTTTCTCCTCCCTTCCCTCCCCCTTCCTCTTGACAGTGAAAAATTTGATGTAAGCTATACATATATAATTATCTCATGTTATTTCCTATACTAGAGTCATATTTGATTAAAAAAGTTTATACAGACAATGTGTCTTTCTTTTGTTCTTGTAATCACCCACAATTTTTCTTCTGTGAAGATTTTAGCATTCCATGATTAACAGGTATCTAGTTAGCATAATGGATAGAGCTAGATCCATTAAGACTTGAGTTCAAATCCCCCTACAGACAATAACTGGCTATATGACTTTGAGAAGTCACTTAACCTCTGATGGCCTCAGTTTCCTAAAACATAAAATGGTGATCATAATAGTACCTACCTCCTAAGGTTGATGTGAGGATCAAATGAGATAATATTTATAAAGTGACTAGCACTTATTCCCTTTCTCTAAAGCTGTATGAAATAACTGGGAAAGCTTTTTGAATTGGTTAAGATACTTTCAATATTGTTCATTGCTTCTTCAGCAATATCACCCTGGTCCAATATCAGAGAGTTAGTGCTTATGTCAGAAGGGAAACTTGAACCCAGGTCTTCATGATCCCATGGTTAGTTCTAGGAGAAGGCTGGTGCTATTTTATTTTCTTTTAGTGGGAAAAAACCCCACATCCATGCAGTAAACAAATAAGCAAAAAAACCTAGGACTTTATAGATTTTGTAGGTAGAGGATTTTAAATAATATCAATGCTTTTTTTACTATCTCATTAGTTCCTAGCTCTGTGAAATTTTATGCCTTGCTTAAAACATTCTATTCAATCACTTCAGAAGCTACTATGACCTTCCACCTGTCACTGTGAGTTATTTAATTTATCATTTCTCATTAGAGAAGCATATATAGAGACAAATGTACTGTTCTCAGTATGAACTATATTGTATTACTGTCAGCATTGTATATTAACTCCAATGAGTATTTTTTTACTGATTAAATTCATAAAGACCATTTGAAGTTTTACCACTGAATTGTCATTTAGAAGGGGAAAAAAAGAATCCATATGTCTCTTCCTTCACTAAATCCTCAGATTTGAAGAAAATCCAGTTTCTGACAGGAGTCAGCATTATTTAGACTATTCAGTATTTCTATGTCTACTCTTGGGGTCAACTATGTTATAGGAGAAAATGGAATTGAGGTTTGGGAATAATTCTTTCTGTTGGGAGGTTTATGCTAAGTTCATTTACATGGATTTATCTTTTTTGTTAGATTTTTCAAAGAGTACTTGGTGCAATGAAAGATCTCTTGAAATAACATGGTATTTTGTGAAATCCATTAAGAGCAACAAATAAATACCTTTGTTAGGAAATTTGCTTTATTCCATTTCTGTCCACCCAGATTAACTAATTAAAAGATGTATGTATGGCTAAAAGCTGGATAGGTCAAAAACCTTTTACACTATTTTGTAAGATAGTGTAAGAAACCCACCAATTTGTGTTTAAGATAGTACAAGAAACCCACCCATTCATTCTTCCCTTTAGAAACAAACTTCTCTTTGAGAGGAAATGCTAGAAATCATATACCTTTCACACAATATTATATATATATATATATATATATACATAATATACAAATATACAAGAATATACAAATCATATAACCTCTTCACCTTACTTTCCTCATCTGTGAAATAAGCTGTAGAAGAAAATGGCAAATCACTCCAATATCTTTGCCAAAAATCACAAAGAGTCAGATACAACTGAAAACAATTGGGCAAAAAAATTAGTTACCTTTCGTTTTTATCAAGAACATGTCCAATTCTTGTTCTCATCTACATTTTGTAAATCTTATATTCACTTAAAATTTAACATGGTAAACTATTGTGTTCCTTTCTCCATTTCCTATCATTGTCAAACTTCTTTCTGCCCCTCACATATGGAACCAAAGTGTAATAATAATAATAATAATAACAATAATAATAATGAAATAACCAGAATTCACATAGAACTTCAAAATTCACAAAGTTTAGGCCTCTTGGTTCCTGTTATATATTGGAATGTATTGCCCTATGGTGACACGGTTCAAAGGATATTTGAACATTTAAATATTTTAGGAATCTTCCTAGTTTCAGCAATAGACACTTAAGGGGAAAAGAGAAAATAAAAAATATTTTTAAAAAACACAAAACATAGGCAACAGTAAAAAACTTTTGGCAAGTCTTCTGAAGAAGTCACCATAAAGTAAAAGGAGAAAATATATATGGAGGAAAACACAGGTCAGAAATTCAATGTTTTTCTTCTCTTCTTTGGAAGAATGGGTTATCAGTTCTCAATCATCATTAGTAATGCCAATTCATCACTTTACAATGCATGTTGTAGTGCAGGAGAGTGTCAGTGAGCCTTAGTAATCAGAGATATCAGGACATCAGCACAGATGATGATGCCTATGGCATAGTTCACAATTCCTTACTATACTACAGGATTTTCTCTGTGAAGTAGCTAATAGGTTGTAGCCCTTTTGTATGCAACCTGTCCTGGGATCTCAGTTAATCCTACAGCTCTCCCCAATACTCAATGGTCAATGATTCACATGCCAGAAACATCCATTCCTGAGAGTCATATCAAAGGTATGATAGCAATTTTTTAAAAAGCAAAGCATCTCCCAACAATTCCCTATCTTCTTTCCAGGTAAGTCTTCCTGGATCCAATAAACTGCTCAACCAGAGAGCCTTGCCCTTCCTAGGCTGGTGTTGATTCATCATAGATGTAGCTTCTGGAAAGTTGGACACATCATCTGCCCAGCATATAGTTAATGGTGTAGCTATTGATTAGCAGGAGCAATCTCTGTTCTGAGATGAGAGAATGTCATTTTGCCAATCAGGGGCAGGTTGAAAGCTATTTAGCTTTAGGAGTTGTTCCTACTGGCATAAAGAACCATTTGGACAAGAAAGCCTGTCTTCTCTTAGGGTAATCACATAGTTCTGTGTCCAACACAACATGGTATCACTATCCCAATGCCCAGTTTATCATTGGATCTACTTCCTCAACCTCTGTCATTTTTTAGTTAAAAGACAAAGATGACAATTATTATCCATCAGAATTAGAATTAGTTCAACCAGATAATCACTTTGTTAAAAACTTGATTTTTAACAATGTCTAATAATAAGTCACAAATATTGCAGTCATGCAGAAAAAAAATATAGCAAGAAAGAAGAATAGAGCTAAGAATAATGATAGGGTGATGACATATACAAACAGAGACAGAATGTTTGGAACAGAAAAGATGGTTGCAACTTTCAGTAAAATTATCTCCAGTAAGATAGAACAGAGTAATAATGATATATTTCCCAGTCTCATTGGATCAATCTTGCCTGGGCGTGCTTTGGAATTCTTAGTTAAGCATAAAAATAGAATTTCTGAACCTTTCAGCCCTAAAAAAAAGAGTTTTGAAAAAAAAGAACTAAGTAATAGTGACAAATGACTCTAATCTCCTCCCTTAGACAGAGAAAGAAATGAAGCACAAATTATCTCTCCCCAAACAAAAAAGCAATGAGAGGAAAGTGGAGGGGGAGGGCTGGAAAGGAGGGAGCCAGACTCCATTCTTCAACATATATATTTTATACTTCAGACTATATAGATTTCATCATAGCTCTTTACTTTTCCATGGTAGGGAGATATATCTCCCTATCATATCTGTTTGTGAGAGAAAATTCAGATATCATTGTGACTATTTTTCTATAATAGGGACTTATATGTATATATATATATATATATATATAAATATATATATATGTATATATTTATATATTTATATGAATGGCCAGATGGCTACAAGGTGCTCCAAACCTCTTAGTGTAGTTTTAAGTTATTAAAGCTTAAGACTTTTGGAACAATCTCTAAGTATACATACATACTTACACAACACATAAATACATGTACAACATATATACATAGAAATACAAATATACCCATAAACATATATATATAATATATATATATATATAAGCTATATGATACATAGATACATACATTTATTTGTGGGTTATTTGGGGGTTTTTTTGGCTCTCATCTATCTGTTTCTATTCCAGTTTGTATTTTTTTTGTCTTATAAACAGGTGCCTTTCTACATATGCAAGTTAGGTAGCTGAACAAAAGAGCATTCATTATGGAGCACTCAGGCAGCTGTTCAAAGACCAGTTAAATTTACTGTGAAAGCAAAATAATGGGACACCTGTGGGCACCCATTGTAAATTGTGTTCTGCCAAATGTTGGTTTGAAAATTGCATTCTTGATCTTATATAACATTTTGGGGTCTTCTTTCCTTTATACTATTTTAATCCCAGGTAAAGTTTGCTTCTAGGATTGATAATTCCTGCAATACTCTTTCAGTAATTCAATGACAATTCATAGTCAGTGTTTATGACTAGCCAACAGTGGTTTGTCCCTAACAAGTCAGGGAAATAATAAAAAATTTCAGAAAAGTCCCCAAAATCTTATGACCTTCATGAGGTCATTTCTCCAATCATTACCTTTGTTATGCATCTCCCTGGAACTGATTTTAATATTGTTATGCGGGGCAGCTAGGTGGCACAGCAGATAGAGCACCGACCCTGGAGTCAGGAGTACTTGAGTTCAAATCCCGCCTCAGACACATAATAATTACCTAGCTGTGTGGCCCTGGGCAAGCCACTTAACCCCATTGCCTTGCAAAAACTAAAAAAATAAAACCAGTGTTATGTTCAGAACCATTATTATGGTTTTTCAGCATGTCTTTTATTACCAGTTTTGTAAATAGCTTGCTAACATTTCTTAATACTATATTTAAAAAAAAAAACTAAAATACTTAAAAAAACATGTTCTTAAGGAGTTTATAATCTAAGTTTAAGGTTAGCACAAATGCCCCTAAAACAACTATGAAACATGAAAAAGTATAAGCAACTACATGAAAATGTGTGGTAGAAACTAATCAAAAATATTGAAGGATTTCAAAATAGTAGGGAAAAAACCACATGAGTGAGATTATTCAGAAAACGTCCTTGAAGGAAGAGAATTTTAAACTTAGCCTACTATCAACTCAGAAATTCCTACAAATTGGGACATATAATGCCAATTCCCAAAGATTCATTAACTAAACAAGAGTCTTTTAACAAAGAAGTAGCATCAAATGTAACATACAGATAGATATATCAATATTCATTCATTCATTCATTCATATTATCAGTGTCCAGGCAGAGAAGTTGCTGAAATAAAGCCTTTCAAGTTTAAGGAAAATCCTTATCAAGTATAAACATAACCACGGAGGCCAAATATAGTTCTGTACCTAAAGGATTAATATTTGCTCAGGTGAAACTGTCTGTAGAAAACTATATGTTTCTTGAGGCTGCTGCTGGTGTTACAGTCAAATGGAATTTTGCCTAAGTGGAAGCTCAATTTGTGGGGGCAATCATTGTTACATGCAAAGTGTATAGTGAAGTTGCAGCAGGTGGATGAATACACCCCTACAATGGCACATTTTTTTTAGCTTATAGTGTAGGCAGAAGGCCAATGCACAGATATGGCAACAGTTAAGACCAGAACCATGGACAGCTATTTCCAAGTCTTTCCTAACTTCAGTAAATGAAATCAGGTAATTATTAAGTGTCTGAGGCTGGATTTGAACCAGGTACTCCTGACTCCAGGACCGGTGCTCTGTCCACTGTGCCACCTAGTTGCCCCCTAGGTCTTTTTCTAATACTGGTAATCTCAACTCTAACTACCTTAGCTATGAAAAAGTCAAAAAATGTCATCATCGAAGTAGAATATTTATGATACAGAACTGCTAAACTAGGGGAACTTCAGTATTTAGAATATACTTGGTTTCCTATTTTCCCTCATTTTTAATTATGAGTTAGTATGACTTCTTGGATTTTCCTTTCAATGGGATTCAAAATCCAGTGTATCGATGCTATCTGCTTTTATTAATGCTAGTCTCTGCTTTTGAGAAAAGGACTCCCATTTTGTCTTGTCAGTCTGTGGGCAGTGGTATTAAGATAGAGGTGTGACCTCTATCTTCTCAAGTCACTGTGAGAATAGCCTATGATAAAATCTGCTAAGTAGATGGATGAGTATCCATCCAGCTCATATACCGCAGCTGAATCCAAAGAGTTAAATCCTGATGAGAAGCAGAGGGTCAGGTCTGAAACACAATTGAAATTTCTGCTGTGACTTTAGAACTGATTCATGCAATCAGAAACTATGAGTCCAGAGGACTGAAAATGAATCACACCACCCACCTCCTGCCAGTAAAGTGACAGACTTAAAATCCATAATAAGATACAGTTTTGGACACAAACAATGTAGAATTTGTTTTACTGAACTCTGCATGTTTGTTATGAGGGTTTTGATTTTTTTCTATTGTTCCTTTGGGGAAGACAGAACAAGTGGTCAGAAGGAGAAAGAAATGCTTATAAAAATAAGAAACAATTTCTGCTGTGCATGTGAATGTACATGCAGTGGGAAATGACTCCAAATCCCATCTCACTACAGTCTCTTAAAAAAAGAAGTCCAAATGTATTATTCTATTTTAGCACAGTCAACTTATGTTTGAAGTTTCTAACTTCTCTTCCAGGTTTCAGGCTGGATAAGAATCATCTTTTGCCATTAAAATGCTTCTCAGTTTTCACAGAATTTTTTTCTTTATCTTAGTGAAGTCATTTTGTGTACCTTCTATCCCTTTACCTGTATCCTGGAAACTTAGTGATGTTTCCCAGATATAGTCCAACAGATATTAAGAACATATTTAATACAGTTTTTATTTCAGTAGGATTAGCTAAACTATTATATTCATATGACATGACAACAATTCATTACTGATTTATTAACACAACCTTTATTTAGTTATTAAGATATCAGCTTTTTAAAACTTTTTCTTATTTTTTTCAACTGAGAAGCATTTAATACATGAGTCATTAAATCATTTCTCTGCAAAAGACTATGATGTCTCATTTTGGAGCGAAGGTGATCTTGTGTTCCTAAAGTCTATGCCAACAGAGCACATGTTTCAAGTCCTACAAAACTATTTTTGTAAGGTATCAAAATGAACTATGGGTCTCTCAGCTAAACACTACCTACCTGTTTGGATAGGTTCATCACCTGAGAAACAACCCATCAGACAGTTTTGTTTGTTTATTCTTTTATTCATTCATTTTTGCCACAACAATCAATGAAGATCACCTTCTAAAATAGGAAAAAGATTGTACTCTACTCTGGTGAATGGGGAACCCAGATATATGAAATAGTCATAAAGTACTAGAGATTTATCCTGACCTACAACACTTGAAAGAAGTAGTATAGGGGCAGCTAGGTGGCGTAGTGGATAAAGCACTGGCCCTGGAGTCAGTACCTGGGTTCAAATCCGGTCTCAGACACTTAATAATTACCTAGCTATGTGGCCTTGGGCAAGCCACTTAACCCCGTTTGCCTTGCAAAAGCCTAAAAAAAAAAGAGGTAGTGTACTTAGGCATAGATGACATGGGAGTGTACTTCAGGCAGGAAGAAAATGGTGAGTAAGACATAAAAGTTGAGGTACGATGTGCATACAAGAATGATAAAGACATGATCTGACTAGAGGTTGAGGACCTCCCAGCTTGAGAGAGAGGGGGACTAGAATGGGCAAGTTCTGGCTCTCTAGTTGCCTGAGGTATATATCTATAGAAGATGGAATGAATGTGATTCCTTAAAATATAGAAATTGAAGTAACTGAAATCCTAAAGAACATGGATTATACTTTCATAAACCCTTCCCAACTCTTGATTAAGAAGGATTTATTATTGTTATTTATTAATATCTACATAACATTTCTTTTCTCAAACCCTTTTTTGGGAAATTAAATCTGTGATCTCTTTGTTATAGAGACCTCTCAGTGATGAAATCCTTTAAACAATTCAGATTTGCAACAGTTTGATAACATAATTTTGGATTGTTACTTGGTATTAATGAAAGCTTAAGGTATCTACTGAGAAGACATTTAGCTGGTAGATTTTACTATTCAGTAAACATTTATTATATGTTATATGCTAAATACTAAGGACACAAAGATTAAAGAAAAAAGTCTTTGCCCTCAAGGAGCTTACAATCTAGTAAGAGTATAAAAATCTATGCCAAAATATGTCATAAAGTTAGAATATGACAAGGAAAGGCTAAACAAGAATAAGAAATTCTAGGTATGTGACTTTTAGCCTGGGCTATCAGGGAAGACTTCATGGAGAATTTATTATAGAAATCTTGAAGAACAAAGGAAACAAAAATAAATCAATTCTGTTATGGCTAACAACCCCCAAACAACAAAACCAAAATGATATTTGATTTCAGAATGTTTTAATGTCCACTAGATTTAACTCCCAACCAAATAAAATTAGATTTCTAAGGGTACCCTTACTGGATTTGGGGAATAGGGAGATAAAAGCTAAGGATTTGCTGAATGTTGGGAAGATGCCAAACCTAGTATTGGTGATTTATATTTGGCCACTGAAGATAACTCATATAAATTAGAATAAAAATTACATTGGGTTTTTTTTAACCCTAATACATGATGCTGTTTAGGAATAAAAGCAAATTGCTCAGAACCCAACATAGCAGATTAGGGAGAATCATATATCTCCAGGTTTAAGTCAACCTTTAAGATTTTTGAGAGCAAGGCTGATGCTTTACTCATTTTTGACTATATAATAGCATGTACCATCATATCTTAAGCTTAAATGTTCTAAAAATATTTGTAAAATGAATTAAAGTCATTTTTCCTATGGTCAAATATGCTGGTAAAAACTTCTTAAGGGCAAGGACCATATTTCTCTTAAGGCACTCAGTATTGTTTGACTTAGGGTCTCATGACCAACCTAATAGGTATTGAATAAACAAGTGTTGAATGAATGAATTTACTTCTATGCTGTTGTTCACCAGAAAGACCTGGTCTATGTTCTAGCAAGAGGAGTCAGAAGTATATCAACCAGCTATTACATATAACTTAACCCATTTTGAAAAATTTTAGATGTAAAAATTTCAGTTGATAGATTTGCCGAGTTAACTTGTATTGCAAGATAGATGGTACAGGGGTAGCTAGGTACTGATGACTAACCACTAACATCTGCACACTTGTTTGTTGTTTTCACATAGTTGAATGTTTTATCCAAAATATAGTCAAAAGTAATGGTGTACCAGATAAGGCATCCACTTAAAAAATAGAGCTATAGCTAATATTTTCTAGTTATAAATGTCTCCATGGTGAAAGTAGTGAGGCTTAGAATATTTTTATCAGCTGAAACAGAATGTATGTGTCTGCCCATCATTTACAAGAGGAATACATATCACTCAAAATAGTACTTATCTTTACATGAAAACTCATTTGCACTCTTAAATTGCCCAAACTATTTAAACTTGCTTTAAGCTACTTGACTTCAAAGCAGTAGAACTGGCTCTTTTGGAATGCTCCAACAACTTGATAGCTTTATCAGAGTTTTCAATATTTCTAAGCAAAGTCTCTAATCTCTTAATTTTCTTCTGATTTTCAAGAGCACATCCAATAACTATGGATTGAAATTTCTCATCAATTGGTCCACGTGGTACATCAGATGAATAAGCCTCATACAGTGACATGAATTGACTCTTGGCATGTTCTAAATCACCAAGAGACTTATTTACCACTTCACCAATAATCATTGTGGCATGCCTAAATGATTCTTGTTGCTGGGGAGTTCTAACTGTTTCTACAGAAATTTCAACGGTGAGGGTCCTTCCCATCAAGCGATTTGCAGTTAGATTTAATTCTTCTCTTTCTCCATCACTGATTTGTCTCATTTCCTGGCTGTTTTGTATAGAATGGATCATCTCTAGATTTTTCTTTTTCTTGTTCTCCAGCAGATGCTGTTTCTCTCAAAGCTTCAACCCTGAGCTCCAGCTAGTCCAGGCTCTCCGGCTGGAGCGGTCGGCCCTGGAGGAAGAGGGGCAGAAGTGGCCCTTGTTGGCTTCGCGTGGATCTTCTCCTGGGCCATGGGGCAGCTGCGGGGACAGTGGGAGAGGAGCCCGGTAGATTTTAAAGGCAGGATTTGAACACAGTTCTTACTGATTTCAGGACTGATGCCTATCCATTTCTTCTTTCTTTCAAATGTCTTATGGCAATATAGGGAAATTTATTCATTTTTATATATTTGTTATATTAGTTTTATCTTTATTTTTTCCCCACCAATTTTGGGAGGGGGAGAAGAAAAAATAAATGCCTGATAATTTAAAAAATTAAAATGTAATTCTATAAGTGCCTTATAGTTGCTCATTTGCAGATACTAATATTAACTCAAAAAGCAGATAAAATGATAAATAGGAATACTAATATAAATGTATAGAAGTGAGAATTATGTTAAGTGCCAGAAAATAACTTTTGTTTAAAAAAACTAAAATAATGCTACCACAAAATAATATACACACAAAGTATTTTAAATATGGTAGGGAAAGGGAAAGGGAAGAGAACCTAAAAATTTGCTGAAAAATAATAGTAAGAGGCTAAAAGAAAAATCTAAGTTGAGAAGAGATTAAAATGGAAAAAAATAATTCTGGCAAAATTCAAGGAAAGGATATGTGCATGCATTTGTTCAAAAAAAGTGTCCCCAAAATCTTGGTGCAGTTTTAAGCTTTAATAGCTATTAAAGTTTAGCTTAAATATTAGCTTTAATAGTTACTAAAGCTTAAAACTGCACTAAGACTTTTAGAACACCCTATATATATGCATAATTCTTAAGTTATATGATATAAAATAGGAAATAGCAGATCTCATGGAATTAAAAAATAGCAAGAGGATAAAAAAGGAGAAAATCTGTGAAATTCAGAGTTTAGGAACAAGCTAGACAAAGGAGCTGTTGTGTGTGTGTGTGTGTGTGTGTGTGTGTGTATATATATATATCCAATCTAATTTCTAGGGAGACTACCTATGTATAATTAAAAAAAATATTTTTAGGTTTTTGCAAGGCAAATAGGGTTAAGTAGCTTGCCCAAGGCCACACAGCTAGTTAATTAGTAAGTGTCTAAGGCTGGATTTGAACTCAGGTACTCCTGACTCCAGGGCTGGTGCTCTATCCACTGTACCACCTAGCCACCCTGAGACTACCTATTTATAAGAATTTTTTTTTGCTAATAATTCCTCTTTTCTAATTGTTATATATATATATATATATATATATATATATATATATATATATATATATATAAAATCACCAGGGAGTTTCTCTCTAAGTTCCTCAGACTAATGATTGTATGCCTAGATGCAATTGAAGTCATTATTTCTTGGCTAGATGAACAGTAATGCCAAGGAAATAACATATTTGAGTTTCAAGCTTCTTATCAATGTTTTCTTTCCCTTTCACAATATCCTCAGGCTTAGAACTCAAGTGAAAAAGCTATGTAATTGGATTCTTGCAGCACAGACATGCTTTCTGTATATCCTCAGAGACATTTACTAAAACTTACTGAAGAAAAACAGGATAGAGATAGGAAGATTAAAAGGGCAAAATGATGATAGAAGTTGACATTTCTTCTAGTTAAATTAAGACTCTGGATTGAGTGTGTCCCCAACCTAACTAGGAACATGTCTTTTTTGAAAGGGTATTCTATTTTCCCTTTAAACAGAGAAGCATAAAAATAATTTACTTCCACATAAGAGAACCCTATTTCAATTAGTGTCTAAAAAGAATTATGGGATATCATCAGCATATAAAATATTTCTTTGAAGACTTCATTTGTAAATTAGTTGTGCAAAACTGGGAATCCTTTTTCCATAGAAATAATCTCATAAATTGTGATTATGTCCCATGACAGTCTAGCTTTTAATCATCAGGAAGAGTCAGGCCTAATTCCAATTTGTAAGAATCAAAAGATATTTGAAGCAGCCAAGGGAAGGTTGAAATCAAAGTCAGAGGACTTGAGTTCAAATTCCTGCTTGACTATTCCTGCTTTTGGAAGTCATTTACTCCATGGTAAGTTATTGACTTCTCTGGTCTCAATTTCCTTATCTATAAAATGGGGAAGTTGGAGTGCATTACCTCTAAAGTCTCTTTTTTACTCTAAATCTATGATCTTAAGATGCTAAGGAGCATCAAAATCAATTTACATCTACTATAAATTCCTTTTCTCCACACAGACCAAAGGTCATCTCCAGCTTTCCAGATCTATATTTTGCCACTGGATCTGTAGGAGAAAGTGAAGTTGGTGGCTTTGCAAGCCCTCTCTTACTTAAATTCAATTCTCTTGGCATCACCTGCCTGATGTCATGGTCCTCTTTGAGAACAAAAGACTAACAATGAATACAGCTGTCAAAATGATTTTCCTAAAGCAATGGTATGACTATGATATCTTTTGAGTAATAAACTCCAATAAATGTCCCTATTTGGAATTTAATGCTTTTTGACCTTTTCCTATTTTTTTTTCATTTTCTACCCACTCTACAATCTAGATATAATGGCGAACTAATCATTCCTCACACACAGGATGCTCTTAGTTCCCATCTCCATGCCTTTGTCTTTATTGGGTTATCTCACAGGTCTGAAAAAACTCATCTCTCTTTTTTAGAATTTCTGACTTCCTTTAAGACTTATCTCAACAGTGATAGGAATACATTCCATTAACATGTCAAAGGAAGATGGTAAAATGTCTGAGTACCATCAATGTGGAGGGGAAAAGGAAGGCGGGGGAGAGGAATGTAGTGGGGTCTTGTTGTGTTCCTGCCGGCTAGCTTATCCTTTACTCAGACTAACATCGAAGAGGTAGGAGTCAAAGATGGAAAGTTCCCCATTTATTAAACCAAATACAAGTACTTAAATATCCTCCCCAGTCCCTGGTCCACTTGCACTCCTGTAGCACTCTCCATTCAACCAGTAAAATAAATCTCCAGTGCTCAAGGACACCAGATGATAAAGGCTTACTTTCTCAGACCAGTGCTCTCACACACAACAGTCCCTTACAGGGTCTTAAGACCTTAGAGGTCCTAGTTAATTACTCACTTTTATGTTTTATGTCATGATATGCTCCCTTCTCAGTTATCACTGAACTATCAACCAAAAAATTAAGTTAAAAAAAACCACCTTGTCTCAAACACCACTGTCTACTGGAGACCTTCCCCAAGACCCTCAGATGATAGAGCTTCTCTACCTCTATCTTCCATTTACTCTATTATGGGTCTTGTTTGTACCTATGGGAGTAGAAACACCTGTTGTATAAGCCAACTGGGCTGCTCCTTTGAGGAAATTCCTTTGATCCCTAAGATAAAGGTCCCAGTCCAGGAAAAGCTGAAATCAGTATCTCTATCTCTCCCTTCCCTCAGCAAGGTTTTTCTGCCTTTTGATAGTGATGATTCTCTAGGAGGAGCTAAGTGGTATTCTTTTTACTCTTGTATCCTGGTTAATTGATTCTTTTAATTCTTAATAAAGTTATCTTAATTGTTTTATATTTTCTGAGTACTTTTTTTTTAGATTTTTCAAGGCAGCAGGGTTAAGCAGCTTGCCCAAGGCCACACAGCTAGGTAATTATGAAGTGTACGAGGTCAGATTTGAACTCAGGGATTCCTGACTCCAAGGCTGGTGCTCTATCCACTGCACTACCTAGCTGCCCCTTCTGAGTACTTTTTGCTATTTTCTATTTTGCACTTGCATTAGACTTTGCCTAAATTGGAACTTATGTATGTTGATGTTGTATTCCCCATTAGGATTAAGTCTGTTGAGGGTATGAAGATATGCTTTCTCTTTAATATAGGAATAGGGCATCTGATACCTATCACATGGGTTTGTGAACTGGACTGATTGGCTCATTCATTCCAACCTGGCCTCATACTGGTAGGTTTAGGTTCCCCAAGAAGAATCAATATTATGTTGTATATTCAAGATTATATCCAAATGCTATAAAGGTCATCCTTGTTATAGAACAATAGACTTCCCCTACTTAATGTATTAGCTTTCAAACCCCAATATGTATACTTCCATGTACACAAACCAGTCACTCACAGTGATGACACTTTTTAGATCTTAAACATTAACACTTTGCCAAAAAGACAAAAGTTACAAAAGAACAAATCAGTCTTCTTATAATAAAGCAAATACAGGAATAATAGATACTTTACAAGCCATACACAAATCTGGAACCAATTTTCTTACCAATGTCCTCAGGATCTACAGGGAAGGGGGGGGGGACACTGAAAGGGAAGCACATGAAGGAGAAAACTCATGTACACAAAGTAATTCACAGCTCTGGACTGTAGACTTTGATATCATTGGTTCATTCAGAAACTGATGTCACATAAAACCATTTCTCTGTTAACTACTTGTCTGTTGGTCCTTACCACTTTCCAACTAGAGAAATCCCTTCTCATTTATATAAAAATTTTGTTGATGTATTTAGTTTTTCTATTTCAACATGGAAACTCTTCATAATAAAATACATACAACAATAAAATACATACAACATTTAACAACTGTCGTAGTTCTCACACCTCTCTACTTTTATTTTTTTTTTACTTCTCTACTTTTAAAGTGATATATTTTCTCTTCATATCACTCCTGCCTCACTGGAAAAAAGAGAAAATTTAAAAATTTTTCTTGTAACCATTATGAATATAGTCAAGCAAAACATATTACTTCTTTGGCTGAATGCAAAAATATATAGGTTTCATTCTGTACCCCAAATCTGTAACTTCTTTGTGAGGAGGTAGGTAGAATGCTGCAATATCTGTCCTCTAAAATCTTAGTCATTTTATTTATCATAGTTCCTAGAGCTTTTAAAATTATTTAAATGTGGTTACTGTATTTTAAAATGTATATTATTATATTCTTAGCAGTACAATAGGTGCTGCATATTTATTGCTTCCTTCCTTCCTTTCTCTTTTCTTCCTTTGTTTCCATATTTCTTTGATCTGTCTTTTCCTCCCTCCCTTTCTCCCTTCATTTCTTCTTCCTTCCCTGCTTCTTCCATCCTCTTTCCTTCCGTCCTTCCTCCTCCCTCCCTCCCTCTTTCCCTTACTTTGTTCCTTCCTACCTCCTTCCTTCTTTCCCTTACTTTGTTCCTTCCTTCCCTCCTTCCTTCCTCCTTTAAGTCTTCCCTCTATCCTCTTTCCTTCTTTCCTAGCACTTTCAATTTAGCACCAGTCTTGAGAGGGTATTGAAAAAGTGTCACCGTTGAATTGGCTAGCGTTTCTTTAAGCTACAGAACAGCAAAACTCATCAAGTTGGTTTTCTCTGGGTACCACTTCCAAGACTAAACAATTGTTCACTCTCAGGATGTTATATTATCCAATCAGATCTCTATGACTTTCCCTTTATAGGAAAGCAGTTGTAGAAATATTGTCTCTTCTACCTTTAACCCTCAAACCTGTAGCAAAGGGCAACAGGAACTTTAGGGAGATCTCACCTATATTAAACTCTAGATGGCACTAAAGAACTATACAAAAACTAAAGCTCTCCCACAAAGATTATACATTCATTCAACCAATTGGAAAGGTAAATGAAATATGGCATCTGTCCTTAAAAGAGAACATCAAATGTTGATATTTAATGTCTGGTAGATATATATTATTGTGGTCTAATTCTGCAATTAGAAGGTGAACTTGAAGGAGTGATCACTGAGCCACAACCCTCCTTTGTTCCTTCCAATGAAAATGGAAATCACAGTCTCCTTTGGAGATGGGATGAACCAGATCCCAGATCAACTATCTATCCAGGTCATACTTGGGTCTATATTTGATGGTTATCTATCAATGGTCTCTTTTTTGAATCAATGGTTCCATATCTATCTTCATTAGAACATCAAAAAGTGAAGTTAACATAAGAACATTTGTTAGGATTACTCAATCCCCCCCCCCCCAAGACATTTATCTAAAGATGAATTTGTAAGTTGGGATCCATAGAGCCACTAGGGATCTATGATCATAAATTTGGGTAGGCAAAACAAATCACATCTAAGTTTCAACATACTTGATTTCCTTTATATTTTATTTCAAGCACTTAAAAAACATTATTCCAAGGAGTCCTTAGATTTCACCAGATTGCCCAAAAGGTCTATGACAAAAAAGGTTAAGCACCCCTGAATAAAAAAGAGCCAGTTAAAAAAAAGATCCAGGTCAAATGTTTTAGGCTTAAAGATCTAGTTAGCTATTATAGCTAGCCTCCTTACTTTGCCATCTGAAAAAGGTTTCTGTCTCTTTAGGAGGATTTTTTACAATACTTGTTCCCTATTATCAGATTATGATATCAGATTCTGCTACATCAAGTTTACTCTCTGAAGAGGCACAAATTTCAGTAAGTTTTTATTTATGTTGGCTACATATATAGAAGTTGCATGAGCAGAATTTACTCAATACAGCATATTTCCTTGCATATTTTACTATACCTCTACATAAGAAGAAAATCAAGAAGAAAAATAAATTTCCAGAATAATTCACTTTTTCCTGCCATAACTAGTCTCCAGACCCTGGAAACTGCCAACATGGGGGTTAGCTAAAGCTTTAATGCTCCCTCCTTGCTAGGATAAGCAAAAAAAATAAAAATTCAAATTAAAGGGTCTTTCACTCTACCGGGTTGAGAAGGAGGTGAAACCCAACAGGAACTCATTTCTCTCTCCCTCTCCCCAGCAGTAGCTGCTTCTCATCCATGAGCCAAGGATTCATGTTTGGTGGCCCTCCAAGGACACCCTCTCTACCCCACTTGGGAGTTACTAGCAATGGAAACTGGAGCAATGCCAGCTTCCTCAAATGTCTTCCCCTTTTTGTCACAGGGGACAAAGTGGTATAATAGATAGTTATGGGTGTCTAGGTTCACCTCCAACCTTAACACATACTGTAATCCTGGGCAAGTTATATAATGCCTCAGTACCTTAGGCAACTCTTTAAAATGAAAGTTCTTCCCAAGTGCCTTCCCAAAACCCCAAATAAATAAACAAAGAAGTAAGTTCTTAACCTCTCTTGCTTCATGGACCCCTGGGGATTCTGGGAACATCTAGGAATCCTTTCCCAGAATGATGTTTTTAAATACATCGAATAAAATATGTAGGATTGCAAATAAAATTAGTTATAAATAGAAACCCTCCTTCCCCTTCATTCAACTTCATAGACCCCATGATAATGTATCCAAAAACCTTGAAGGTCCATGAACTTTAGGTTAAGGAAAAAGACCACAAGTTTTTAAGAAGGTGCTGACCTACTTGGTAGCAGTTTCCTCATTTGGAAGAAAGGAAGGAAGAAGGGGAGAGGGGAGGGAGGGGAAGAGGGGAGGAAAATGCAGAATTCAAAATCTTACCAAAAAAATGAATGTTGAAAATTATCTTTGCATGTAGTTGAAAAAATAAATACATTTATGAAAAAAAACTTTTAAAGAAAATCACAGATCTAGTCACTATTCTTTTATCACATGTCATATGTGCTCCCATGGTCTAATAATAATAGCTAAAATTTATATGGCACTTAAAGATTTGCAAAGTCCTTCACATATGTGATCCCATTTGATTCAAAAAATTATCCTGATAATTCAATAAGGGAAAACTGAGGCTAAGAGGTTAAGTGACTTGTTCAGGGCCACACACAGGTGCCTGAAGCCTTTATGATTCTGGGTCCAGTGCTTTATCCACTGCATCAACTAGCTGGCTCTATGAAGCAGAGGTTCCCCCCCACCCTTCTTCTTCCAAGAATAGAAAGAGGAAGAACTCAAAAATACTGTATAAGATAACTGGTGCTTGAGTTTTCCATCTTCTCTCCGCAGGGAGGAAAGAGGTCTGTAGTTCTAGAATCAAATCCATTGCTTGGTTCCTTTATCCAGTCTTTGGAATTCAATTAGTCAACAAGCATGTTATTAAGCTCTTCCTATGAACTAGGCTTTGTGCTAAGCCCTGGAATACAAAGAAAGGCATCAGGACCCTACCAGGAGCAACACACTTAGTCTGGCCTAAATCCATCATTTCTATTACCATTCTATGTACAGGACCCAGAGAGCAGTTCATTTACCATAGACTCTCCCTAATTCCAAATCTGTCTCCTCTCTCTCCAAGCTCTCTATAAATGCCAGTCCTGTGCCCACGCAGCCTCTTTTTAACATTTCCTGGGCTGGTCCCTCAGATACTGAAAACAATACCAGCCCTATCGCTACGTCTGAACACTCTCAACAAAAGTTGCAAGCAGTTGTAACCCCAGTAACTTCCCCCAAAGGGCTACTTCTTTCTTCCCTCTTAGACTCAGGTTCCAAATGTAATTAAAATGGGCCTGTAATTTAGCAAGCAAAAAAAAAGAAAAGAAAGAAAAGAAAAAACCCAACAAAACCAGCAAAACAAAAACAAAACAAAAAGCCCAAACCCTAAGTTGTAAATACCACATTTCAGTAGCCAGAAAAACATATCCTTTGCCTAGTAGCCACTTGTCTCCTGAATTTGCTGCAAGTTCCATTCTGGCGGAATTTTATGAAGGAAGTCAAGAATTATTTTTGATTTTTGTTTTTAAAGAAAGTTTAGTATATTTAGATTTTAAGTAATGTTGCCACTGAGTACCATTGGCATGGTTTTTAGGACTGAATTTTCAAAATTAACAAAGCCACCAGTGCCAATGGACTAGGGTGAAAGCCAGATATTTACATACATCATCAGAATGTAGTAGTGGCATTTAGCAAGACCTGTAGGCAAATTCTGACTCTAATATTTGCTAACTGTGTGACTTTGGACAAGTCACTCAACCTCAGTTTTCTTTTTGGTAACAGCATTTACTGCTGTGAAGATCTCGTATTTTCCAAATCTTAAAGCACTATACATTATTTTAATTTATTTAATTTATTTAATTTTTTAAATTTTTAAAATTTATTTAATTTTTTATTATTTACCTTCAATATATACTTTCCCAAGCCATTTTGAAGATTACTCCCATCCCTACCCCAAAATTAGCCAGGACAGAGTTGGTAAACTATTAATGTTTATAACATATGACAAAGAAATAAGATTCATAATTAGACTTTAAACCTTTATTCAAAATTTAAAATTAATGATGAATTATTATAAGAATATAATGAATTCTAATTGAGTGAAGGTTTAACTTATTATCATAGGGCAAGGGAGCTTTCTTTCAATCTAACAAAGCTTTACAGAATAATAATGTAACCTTTGTGTCACAAGCTCTCAAGACCCAGGGGACTAGGAACACATACTTTTTAGAAATCTTTTAAAATAAGCCTGTTCAAAATTAAAATTCTTTTGGGAAAACATCTTTCAACTCAGCCTATAACAACTCACATTTCTTTTTTGTTCGGTTACTTTTTATTTAATAGTTTTTTATTTTAAATTTAAATACAAAAAAAGATAAAAATTGCAATGTATGCGGCAAAACAGGAGAGGATTCAAAATATAAAGTGATACATTTCCATTTCAAGAAAAAAACCTCTATAATAAACAATACACATTGTATTCAAATTAGTCCATCTTTTTTTGTTTCCTTATAGGTTTTCTTTTGTTCTTTGCTGTGTACTCTTTGCTTCATTTTTCCCCCTTCTTCCCCCCACAATTCACATTTTGATAGTGCTTTCTTCACACCAAACTTTCTAGGGAAGTAATGCAATCATTATCATCACTGTGTTACAGATAAGGAAACCAAGTGATAAGGAATTTGTTAATAGTTAGAAACCCTAGATTTTTCCTCCCAAATTCTCCCATGTTCAATGTCCTTCTACTAAACCACACTGCCTAAAACAGTTAATTAAAAAAGGTAGGATTAGTTTCAACAAAATCTTCGATTCACCGGCCCTAGAGTCAGGAAGGACCTGAGTTCAAATTTGACTTCAGACACTTAATACTTGCTTAGCTATGTGACCTTGGGCAAGTCTCTTAACTTCATTGCCTTTCAAAGAAAGAAAAAACATATTCAATTCAACAAATATTTAGGAGAAGCAATATGGCATAGGAGCAAGGCTCAGGGAATTAGGATCATAGATTTCACCTTGGAAGGGATTTTAGTAACATCTAGTCCAATTCCCTCTTATTATATAAGAGAAAATGCAACAGATAATTTCAGTGGCTTACCTGTGGTCCCACAGGCAGTAAGTGGCAGAATTGATATTTAAACCCTGGTTATTAGACTCTCAAATTAGGAAATCTGCATTCAAAACTGGTCTCTGACCCTAGATGGTTAATTGTAGGCAAAGTCATCTCCCTCACTAAGCTCATTACCTCATCTGTAAACATAGTAATGAGATTAATGAAATACCAGAGAAACAGTTTATGTTTAATTAATAATCAATTTATTAAATGGGCTGACTAATAATCAATATATAGATGGTCAGTAGTTTCTTTCTGAAAACCAAAACCCCCCTCAAGGGAAACATTGAATGCTTTAAATACCTATGGAAAAGGGGCTACTCCAGACAGGAGAAGTCAACCCTGATAGGTAGACATTAAATGAGGAGATAGGCTAGATGTCCTCAACTTCTTCTATTAAGAACATAAGACTCAGCCACCTCCAACAATTTTAACAGGGGACTTCACCCAAATCATTCAGGTTGACTTTCTCCTTCATAGTGGGTCACTCTAAATTCTAATGGAAGGGTAGAAGGACAAGGGGATCATTTCCTTGGGGAAAGAATTTGCCTAGTTTAGATTCTATTTATATTCTGAACAGAAGTAAGATCTCCTAGTTGGGGAGAATCCCTTCAGAAGATCTAGGAGCATGTTCCCCATGAGTTAGAGACATCTCAACAATCAGCCATGTCCTTTAGAAACTAACTTACTGACCTTCAGAAGCAGGAACCTAAATGAGGAAATAAAGGAGGAAAAAAAACCCCTGTATTCTAGTTTTATAATTCATTATTAATTGGTAATTATTTGGTAAATATTAATTTGTAATTAATGAAATAATAACAAAATAATAATTGCTCTTATTAACACTGTCCACTCCAAGCTGTTTTTGTGAAGAAAGGAATTTGTAAACACTAAAGTGATATACAAATGATATTAATATTTAAGCACTGATTACGAATTAATGCTTATATATTGGATGTAAGCTACCCGTTGTTTCACTTTTATTTTTAGGATTAGAAATTAAAATAAACACCAGAATAACCTTTTTGGGTCATAGTCATCTTTCTTACTTCATCCTTTTATGTAATCCCATGGTTTTAGAGGAAAAAAATGGTGCAGACAAAAACTAAAAATAGAAAGCTCTAAAACTTGCCTGGCAAGGCTCATCCCTCCATTTTACAGCAGATTTCTGTGTTTATGGCCCCTCTGCTTTTTCAGAAGAATATAAATTCCAGTGAAATGACCCCTAGTGCTACAATTCTCCAAAAGCATTCTATCAATTTCCTTGACTCCTACATTGTCGATTGTCATTTGGCAAAGATCACTGTCTCCCCCTGGTCCAATTCTTCACTAAAGCTGCCCTTGGCAGTTTAACTCATGAAAAGTAGGTGTTTAAATGACAAAATCATCACCAAGATTACAGAGAGTTGGGTAAACAGGAATATCAGAGAGGCTGAGACTTGAATTGGCCAAGAGAATGACTTAGACTGGTAGGTAGCAAAGTAAAGTGTTCAGAGAGAAAAGGAACAAATTATAGTGTAATGGAGAGGGTAATGGAGTTGGGGTCAGGAAGATGTGGGTTCAGACTAACTAGCTGTGTGATTCTAAGCAAGTCATCTCACCTCTGTAAGAGTCATTTTCCTCATGTGTAAAATGAGGGAGTTGGTCACAATCTCTTCAAGTTTTAAATCTTTGAGCCTATGATTTTATGAGTGTCTCCAATCTATCATGGATGTATAAATGGTAAAAATCACCCCAAGAATCATAATGAGGCTGAGGTCTTTTGAGGCTGCAGTAAAACATCAGTGAGGATCTGTGTGCCAACTGTCACATAAAAGACTCTATATAGGTTATTTATGATGAGAGGCAGGCAGGTTATATAGCAAGAGAATGGGATCTCTGAATTTTGCATTGTGGTATCCATGAAACAATATGAGGTATTGAGGATATGGACAATAATCACATAGTATAAGAAGTTATAAGTAGGTAAAAATCTACAACAATGGAGAGAGAACCTCACTAAGAAGATCACAAGAGCACTGAAATATTTAAACCTTGATCTTGGTTTGACTGTGTCATCCCAATCTATCAATGTCAAGTCTCTTTGTCCTATATCAGGAAAAAGAGGGATTGACAGATGAAACAGGGGGTGCCTGGGATTGGTCAACGAGAGATGAATCCTGATGAACATGTATAACATGATCTGATTAATACTATCCCCATGTGAATTTGAGCATGTATAGGTATTGTCTCTGGTTGGTTTATCAAGGGAATAGATGGAGTCATCTAGTTAGTGAAGAAGAGACTTACTGGCTGCTAAGATAGTTGCTGTCATTGTTGTTCAGTTGTGCCTGACTCTTTGTGATACCATTTGGGGTTTTCTTGGCAAAGATGATGAAGTGTTTTGCCATTTCCTTCTCCAGCTCATTTTATAGGTGAGGAACTAAGGAAGACAGGGTTAAAGTGACTTACCCAAGGTCACATAGCTGGTAAGTATCTGAGAACAGTTCTAATCTCATGAAGAGTGTTCCTATTTAAGTGCAGCATTCTAAGCACTGTGCCACCTAATTGTGCTGGTTGCAGAGACAGACCTGGACATATATCCAGAAGACACAAGAAGGTCAAGGCATTTCTTTCTTTTCCCTGGTTGGGATTGAGGAAAGATTTGCTATTTGGTGGATGGAGAGAGAGGCTTCAGACCAGACTCAGTAAATGATTGTGAATACAAGTCTCTCTTCTTGCCTCTTTGCATATGTTCCTTAGCTCTTATGTAAAAAGAGTATAGAATAAGTTGCAACCTTATGATCTTCAGAAGACCAGGAAAGCAAAGAAGCCAGAGGTTTGAGAGGAAAGAGAAATACTTCAACTTATGAATTTATGTCCTGTTCTATTCAGCAACCAATCAGAAGGATCCTCTTCCTGATAAGGCAAATCGACCCCGAAATAATACCTCTGTTTGCTCAAGTCCACAAAGGGTTTTTGGTTAGGCAGAAGACACTGAACAAGTTCTTAAGGATTGGACTCTTATTGGCCAATACTAATCATCCCCATTCTCCTTGGAAGAGGAACATTAGTATGAGTATTTGTGATGGGGAAATAGAGAAGTAAGAATGTAGAAAGGTAAGGTTGAAAGAAGCTGTCAGAAGGGCTACCTGATCCTGACCCCATGGCTGGAGCAGGTTTAAGCCATTTAGAGTCAGTCTTGTGGTTTTTTGTTTTTTGTTTTTTTTGCAAGGCAAATGGGGTTAAGTGGCTTGCCCAAGGCCACACAGATAGGTAATTATTAAGTGTCTGAGATCGGATTTGAACCCAGGTACTTCTGAGTCCAGGGCCAGTGCTTTATCCACTGTGCCACCTAGCCGCCGCAGTCTTGTGGTTTTGATGGAAACTTCCTGTTGCTGCATCTGGAGTCCACTAAGAGAGTCAGATGGCAGTAGTCCCCAAGCTTCCTCAGCATTTGCACTATTTTGCAAAACAACTTATGCAACAGCTTCAAGAGGCTGTGTTTTCTATGAGACTCCCTATTGAAGTATATTTAAATTCTGCCCCTTCTGCCCTTCCTAAGCACTCCAGTACTTTGGTGCTTCAAGAATTGCAATTCTCATGCCTCCATTAAAGACCCTTATTGCTGTTCCTTTGATGGCCAAACCCAAGGAAACAAATATGAATAGAAACCATACCTTAAGTGAAAAGAAGATGAGGAGGGTAGCCAAATCAGATTGAACAAATGTCAGAAAATCTAGGACAGAATCTGGAAGTTTAAAAAAAAATCTTAAAATAGCCTAATGTCTATAAATCTTAGAGGATCCTAGACAAATTATCAAATGACCAGGATCCCATACCTGCAGCTTCCTTTTGAAGAAGAGATGGACACTACTTTCCTCAGGATCCTAAAAATGCCATTCTACTAGACTGAAAATGAGATGATGATGATGTTTGTCCTTTGTTCTCAAAGAAGATCATGACATCAGAGAGATGATGTGATGATAAACATATGAACTGGATTTAAGTGAGAGGTAGCTGTGCTAAGTCACCAGCCTCACTTTCTCCTCTGAAGCCATCTAGGTCCAGTGGCCAGATATGAATCAGGACAACTGAAGGTGTTGACTCTGGATTCCAGGCAATCAAGGTTAAAAGAAATGGAAATAGAAATCTAAGAATGAAGACAATGAAATATTCTTTGAGGCTGTGGCTACCATTAGCAATCCCTCAGGTCATAGCATTTTAGCACTTCACCTGGAAAGGACCTTAGAAAAGATCCTTCATTATATAGAGGAGGAGACCAAAGACTTATTGAGTTTAAGTGACTTGTTCCATGCAATTTCCATGTTAGACTTAAACATGTAAAGGTATTGTTTCTGGTTGGTTTATCAAGAGAGAAGATGGAGCACTCTATTCGGTAAAGAAGAGAAATCTGATTGGTTGCTGAGATAGAACTGGATATACATTCAGAGGCAACAATAACCAAGGGAGTCTCAAAGCTCAATGTTTGGTAAAATGGGCCAGATGATAGGAACAATTGGGATGGTTCTTAGACAAATAGTAATATTACAATGAAAAACTTAGCAAGGTTATACTTATATATTTATTTTGGGTGAATGGAGGACTTTGTATTACAAACAGAAATAAAAGATTTCTCCATTATTTTATAACATTATGCCCCAGTTTTTAGAAGAGATTTTGATATTCATAAAATCTAATTGAATCATTTCTTGTTATTAAAATAAAAGGTGTGTGTGTGTGGGGGGGTAAGGTTAGACATCAAACCTGTGATGTTTTTGGCATGGGGATTTTCCAAATGAGATAATTCCCTCTACTGTTACAGGCACCTTTTCTGCAACTTAAAAGTCAGAGAGGCAGCTAGGTGGTACACTGGATAAAATATAGGACCTGAGTTGAAATTCAGATTCAGCTGTGGGACCCTGAGCAAGTCACTTATGCAATCTGCAGGGGTATTTATGTATAGATTGATGACTTCCTCCCTTTTCCTAGTTGAGTTTGACATCACTCACCTAGAGTACAGAGTGTGTAAGAAACTTAACCCAGGGTCAGTCACATAGCCAGTGTGTGACAGAGGCAAGATCTGAATACAGGCCTTCTAAGACCAGGTATTTCCATATTCTTCTATGCTATCTAGCCTAAAGGCAGAGGAATATTAGTTCATAGTGGTTTATGTAGGTTGTCATTATGTCCCTGAGGAGTAAAGGCTTCTACTAAAAGAGATAGATGTGAGCAACCCAGGTGAGAGATAGGAACATATTTTTATTGCTCTTTCAACCTAGAAAGCTATAAATCTTAGCTCTGGATCATATTGTTGAACTCCCTTGTAGGATTTTTTTTTAAGTGGCCTAGTGATAGTGCAAGAGTTGAAATTCTTCTTTAGTGGCTAGAAATTTTTCTTTCTTTCCCTTCCTTTTCTTGGGCCAAGAATAAACTCTAGGACAAGAAACAAAAGGACAGAATTAAATTAGAACTGAGAGAAATGACTGGATCTGTTTTTGATGATTTCCACATTATCTCATTTTCATTCATTTGACCTTCTCTGGTTTTCTTAGTCAATATTTAGATTTGGGAACAGGGTGAGAAGTGAGAAGGGGAGACAGGCTACTGGGGGGAAATGCCAAAAGCAAAATATTAAAAGTTTTCTGGGGTTTGTGTAGTTTTGGGCCCAGGTTTTCCCTTAAAGTAAGAGGGCCCCTCTCTGGACTTCCTTTCCTTGTTGTGGGAAAGAAGAAAACAAACATTTATTAAGTGCTCATGATTGTTAATCACTTTACAAATATTATTTGAGTTAATCCTCAAAATAAACCTGAGAGATATATGCTATTATCACCTCATCTTAAGGATGAGCAAAGTAAAAAAGGAAAGATAAGTTGGTAAGTGACCAAGGCTGGATTTGAACTGAGGTCTTGCTGACTCCCACCCAGTGAGATCTCCCAATCCACTGTGAGATCTAGCTGCTACACTTATCTTCTCCCATCTCCTACTAGACAAGACAGAATGAAAATTTATGGTTGGAGTCAGGGACCAAGAATAAAGGAATCACCTTTCTACTTGTCCCTACAAAGGGTTTCTGAAATAAAGATAGTGGAGGGAATTAGTGAGATCTTTAATGTAAGAATGTTGGTGGATTTTTCCCCTTTATTAAATGTCCATTGATTTTTTTTCTTCTTTATGTCATTGTTACTTCTCAATGACTCTGCCCTTCCTTGTATCAAAATACAATAAAATTTTCAAATTAAATTCCTGGCAAAAAAGACTGATTTCTTTTTAAATAGTACTCAACCTTCATGTCCCAGTCACTTTGACCATTAGATTAGAAGTCAAGATCAGTGGGTATGTCTCTCTATATTAATTACAAAGTCAAGAAGACAAAAGTACAAGAAGCTGGAAAATTTGTCCTGCCCTCATGATGCTTTAAGTCCTGGAAGAGATAACAATTCATCCAAGAGTGTTGTATAAGGATGGTAGTCTTTGACCAGCAACTGGGCAACTTAATATTGTGCAATCTTCATAAACAGACCTTCAAGAAGATGAATGATTTCCCCCCATCATTTCTTTTGATAAATACTCCCTTCTCTCTAGATCCGAGGAGCCATCTTGGACAGATGGCCTCCACTTTTGGGTTCCAGTAAATCCTAGAGAAAAAAAAACTTATGTCTAACCTATATTTTCTGTCATTTAATTTTAACCATACATATATATATATATATATATTAGATTTTTCAAGGCAATAGGGTTAAGTGTCTTGCCCAAGGCCACATGGCTAGGTAATTACTAAGTGTCTGAGGTCAGATTTGAACCCAGGTACTCCTGACTCTAAGGCCGATCCTCTATCCACTGCGCCATCTAGCCACCCCCACCCTATATTTTTAAGGTCTACATTATAATTAAATATAATCAAGGAAAAAAACCCCAACACATCAATCTTGTCTGAAAATACATGCTTCCTTCAACATAGTCTTCAATATGACACTGTTGACTTTTCAAGTCTTACTGATTGATTCCCTTTGGTTCTGAAGTCTTTTTGTATTGTTTTCTTCAGAAAAGTATAAAAGAAGAGTAATAACTGTAGTTAAATCTCACAGGTAGTATCATAGTTATAATTTTAACCTTCAGTTCCTTAAATCAGAGTTTTCTTAGTCATAAAATGAACAGATTTAACAAGATGACTTCCAAAGGTCTTTCCAGCTTGAAATCTATGAACATTATGATTAGCCATCATGCAATTCAAGCTCCAAGTTCTTCTTATTTCAATTCATACAAATCTTTCCAGGTTTTTCTCAATTTATCATAGCCATCATCCAAAGGAGCAATTCAGGTAGGATGGGAACCCACCATTTCTGTGACTACAAACACACATGGCAGCTGCTGAATGGACCACTAGCCCATCAAGAAGCCAGTAGACTTCCATCTCACTCTCACTGTCATTGTCCAAGGGAGAAATTCTTATATAGCTGTGATCTGGCAACTACCTCTGCAGGCATTGCAACCCCAGTCTCTTAGGAGCTATCGCTAATATAGACCCAGAGAAGTGCCAAAGTTCTTGGCATTCTCAAATGACTCAACAATTGGAATTTATAGGTTTTGTTAGTGGAAATGATCCTAAAGAAGACACATTATCATCTGCTATTTCCTTTGCCTAAAGGCTACTAAATTCACTTCTTTGACTAACAACTGAAATTTCCCATTTGTGTTATTTTCCTCTAGTAGAGTATGATCTCCCAGAGAGCAAAGACTTTCATCTTTCTATTTGTATCCCCTTTTACTAAAGACCATACTTTGAAAATAACAAATGCTTTTTTAATTCATTCACTCAATTCTTTTAGCACAATAATGTTATTTTATTTGTGCACCATACTTTGTTCAAGCATTCTCCACTTGATAGGGTTTTTGCCAGCTCATTGCTATCATACACACAAAAAATGTGTTTGAGTATCAGGGTCCTTTGAAATCCTTGTTTAGTCAAAGGTCTGTGAACCTTCTTGGTGAAAACAAATGGTGATCTGAAAATAGAGAAATCGAAATATGCTAGATTAAGTGATGAAATGTCCTCATTTTTACCACTACAGTCTCATTCTTTATCTTTCAATTTCAGGCAATGTGGGTCCTAGAAAAGTCCCAAATACTGAGATTTTTGCCAGAAGCAGTTCAATTTTAGCAAAAGAATTCCTCTTGGAAAAGTTTCAAGGAAGAAGAAAGAGCTGGAGCAATTTTTAATTGTGCTACTTTTTCTTTCCTTCCCAGTTTCTGACTTTTCCATTTTCTTATATAGCTCTCTTCAGGTTTTTTCCCCTCTTTTACCGCTAACCTATATCTCATTCCTTTTCTTTTCTCCTCTCCTCCATCTTTTTCTAATTTTCTCTTCTCTCCTTTCTTGCCCATTCTTCTTTTCTCACTTTTCTATATCTTAAGACCATTGATGTAGAGTTAGAACTTCTTTTTGCCCTGCACTTCTGTCTTCATGTCTAAATCTCTTCCTATAGCTTCATTACTACCTCCCCCTCTTCCTTCTTATCTTCAACTAATCAATCAACAAGTATTTATTAAAGGTTTCCTTTGTACCAACCACTAGGCTAAGTCTGGTGATAAAAACAAAACACAGTCCCTGCCCTCAAGGAGCTCATATTCTAACACAGAAGACATTATGAAAATAATTATAAAAATATGAAAATAAATGATTTTCTTTGCTGTACAGTTGCAACAGACTCTTTGTGACCCCATTTGGGGTTTTCTTGGAAGAGATACTGCTGTGGTTTGCCATTTCCTTTTCCAACTCATTTTATAGATAAGGAAACTGAGGCAAACAGGGTTAAAATGACTTGTCTAGTGTCTTTGACCAGTATGCTAAAATCTTTAAAATGCCAAACATAGAGTTTTATAATTGGTCCTGGAGCTATTATAGAATCATTGGAATTGACCAAGTAAAGGGGGGTGACATGATCAGATATATACTTTAGGAAAATTACTTCTTTTTGGAATATGATTATTTTCCTCTATATTATATCTTTTCCATCCTTTTTCCATTTGTAATTTTTTTTTAGGTTTTTGCAAGGCAAATGGAGTTAAGTGGCTTGCCCAAGGCCACACAACTAGGTAATTATTAAGTGTCTGAGGCCGGATTTGAACTCAGGTACTCCTGACTCCATTGTTCCACCTAGCCGCCCCCATTTGTAAATTCTAATTGCTGTGTGAACCTTATAGATTTCTGTAAAAAAAGACATTTTTAATTGAAGACAAGTGTACCCTCTTTGCTGTTTTCTATCTACCAAGACTGCAATCACTCCTGGGAGGTAATACACTATAGCAGTGAGTGACTGGGGACATTCTCACAGCTTTAATGATTACCCTTACTGTGCCTTATAGCTCAGGGATCTCTTATAAGAGATTATGGTCCCATGCAGATATAGGTTTGATCCTGGGAAGCTCAATTTCTAGAAGATGTAACACCCTGAAGCAATTCTAGGGAGATTTCTAAAACAAAACTCATATCTAGGCTGTTCTCCCACACTGTATATCACAACATGATATACAATATAGGTATCAACCAGTTGATTTCTTTGACCACAGAAAAATGTGAAAAAAACCTCAATGATAGAAAATATGACTCTCCTCTTCCCACATGTCCCCAAGGTAAAAACTACTGAAGAGTAGTCATAGTTATTTCACTGAACAGCTCACAGGCACCATGGAAACTTGGCAACATATAGATCTGCCTGGTCATGCTATGGTTTAAGTCTTTCATGTGTAAAGTGATTCTATTGACTAGTTTCTTAATATTATAGCCAAATTCCAGAATTCCCAAGCCAAAGAGAAAATATTACAAGAAGCCAGAAGGACACAGTTCAAATATCGTGGAGCTATGGTCAGGATCACACAGGACTTAGCAGCAACTACATTGGAAGCTCGTAGGGTTTGGAATATAATATACCAGAAGGCAAAAGAGCTTAGAATGCAGCCAAGAATCAACCACCCAGCAAGGCTGAATGCCCTCTTCCAGGGAAAAAGATGGACTTTCAATGAACCAGGGGAGTTTCCAATGTTCCTGTTGGAATGGCCAGAGCTGAACAGAAGGTTTGATCTTCAGATACAGGACTCAGGTGAAGCATGGAAATTGGAGGAGAGGGGGGAAATATGAGGGACTTAATGAGGGTGAACTGCATGTATTCCTGCATAGAAAAATGACACTGATAATACTCATATGAACCTTCTCAGTTAATAGAGCAGGTAGAGGGAGCTTTTATAGTTGAAGCACAGGAGAAAGCTGAATTTGAAGATTACAATATGGTGTAAAAATGGAGTCAATAGAAAAAAGGGAAATGTAATGGGAGAAAGAAAAAGGAGAGGGGGAATAGGCCAAGATATTTCATATAATAAGATTTTTCTTTATTACAATGAGCTATTGCAATGATATGGAAGGGGGGAAGGCAAGGGGGAATGAGGGAATCTTTGCTCTCATCAGAGGTGGCTAGGAGAGGAAACAGCATATATACTCAATGGGGTATAGGCGTCTGGAGTAAGAAGGGGGCGGACAGGGGGAAGGGGTGGGGATGTGAATGAAGGAGGAGAGGATGGACCATGGGGGGAGAGTGGTCAGATATAACACATTTTCCTTTTTACTTCTTGCAAGGGGCTGGGATTGGAAGGCCTGTCTGGGACCATAGGGCCAGGTGGATTCTGGGCCTAAGGGGTGGTATGGGGGCTTGGGGCCTCTTGGCCCCAGGACCAGGGATCTGTCTGCTGTGCCACTCAGCGACCCTACAGCACAGTCAGAGTGAAAGGAGAGAGAAAATATGGTACATGGTAGTAGAGAAATACGAAAGGAGGGAGTTGCGATCAGCAATGGCAATGGTGGAAAAATATGGAAGCAACTTTTGCGATGGACTTATCATAAAGAATGTGATCCACCTGCGATAGAGTTGTTGGTGTTGGAACAAAGACTCAAGCATATTTTTTATTATTATTATTTGGGGGGCAGGTTCAGGGCAAATGGGGCTGGGTGGCCTGCCTGGAGCCGCATAGCAGGGTGATCATTGGGTGTCTGAGGCTGGATTTGGACCTGGGTGCTCCTGGCTGAAGGGCCAATGCTCTGTCCTCCACCCAGCCACCCCTACTATTGCTACTATTTTATTTTATTTTGGGTCTTTTTTTTTTCTTTTTTTTGGTTTTTGCAGGGCAGTGGGGTTGGGGTGGCTTGCATGTCACATGGCTGGGTGATTGTTGGGTGTATGGGGCCGGATATGGGCTTGGGTGCCCCTGGCTCCAGGGCTGGGGCTCTGTCCATTGCGCCACCTGGCCATACCTACAAATTTTACCATTTTTTAAAAAATTTTTTCTCTCCCCTTTACTTTATCGCTCAAGCGAGTCTATATTTTGTGGGGGAAGGGGGTATTCTGTTTACTCTTAAACAAGAATATTTTATTAATGTACAAAAAAATTATTTGTACAAAAAGAGAATAAATAAATATTAAAAAAAATAACTATGCTGCTGTTGGGAGCGGCTAGGTGGTGCAGTGGATAGAGCACCGGCCCTGGAGTCAGGAGTACCTGAGTTCAAATCTGAGCTCAGACACTTAATAATTACCTAGCTGTGTGGCCTTGGGCAAGCCACTTAACACATTTGCCTTGCAAAAACCTTAAAAAAAAAAAAAGAACTATGCTGCTAAGAAGGTTTTCTTCCTCTGACAACCAGCATTCCACTCTTTTTTTAAAAAAAAAGTTATTTATTTAAGGCATTGGGGTTAAGTGACTTACCCAAGGTCACACAGCCAGGCAATTATTAAATGTCTCAGATCAGATTTGAACTCAGGTCCTCCTGACTCTAGGGCCGGTGTTTTATGCACTGTACCACCTAGCTGCCCCGAGGACTTGACACTTTAACTTGGGATTTCTTTAATCAAGTATTATACAAGGCTAGATATGTTTGGTTTTCAGGACTGATAGTTTGAGTGATCTATACTCAACAGAGTAAACAAAAAAGCAGTTCTTGAGGAACTTGAGGTTTCAGAAACCTCAGTCCCAAGAGCATTGAACACACATATTTCCTTCTACCATATGCTTTGCTGCAAAATGTCATTGCCTCTAATAGGAAAAGAGGAAATGAATTCTCTCTTCTCCCTACCATTAATGAAGAGAGAGAGAACGTATGATGAGGGAGAAGGATCCAGAAAAGAAAGTATAAAATAGTTCTATCATTCTTAGAGACTACAAAGAATTAAGGATCTTCCAGTAGAGAAAAAAGAAAGGGAAATTCATTTACTAATGCAACAGGCACAGTGCTCAGCACTTTACAGATATTATCTCCTTTGATTCTGACATCAATCCTGGGAGATTGGTATTATTCTTGTCCAAGCTGAGATATTCAGTGGTTAAGTGACTTGACTAAGATCAAACAGCTAACAAAAATATGTTGGAAGCTGGATTTTAACCCAAATCTTTCTAACTTCAGGCTCATCCCTGTAGCAGTTAAGCTGTCCAGGTGCCTCTCATCATGAGGCAATGCCAATCACTGGGGACTAATTAGCAGATGTCATTATGTCCTCTCTAGTGGGTACATATCCAGCAGCATGTGAGTTATATATATATATCCTGTAATCATATCAACTTTTTTAATTTTAGAAATGAATTTCATTTCACACAAATCTACAATTGTCCATATTTTAACAGTTGATCAAATATACATTCTGTAATTTTTTAAAAAATTATTTATTTTTGTTTATTTTGAACTTACATGCAAAAAGCAAAAAAAGGAACATTTCCATGTATATAGCCCATTATAAGAGGATTCAATATACAACCATGAATTTCCATTTCATGTTTTTTAAAAAAATATTTAATAAATACTATACATCATTTTCTGTTCTTTTGTTTTCTGTTGTGCTCCTTTTATTTTTTCTCCCTCTATTCCTACTCTGCCCTAGAAATGACTACCATCAAACATGTATTCTTTAAAAAATCATTACATTACTAATAATTTGACAGTACAGAGGAAATTGATTTTATTGTAGACATAACCAAAATGAGCCATATAATTAATCAAATAGTAAATCAATTATCAAAAGTGCCATTGAGCATGAGTCTAACAGGAAACCAGGGGCTTCGGGGGTGGGGGGGTGGGGGTGGGAATAGAGCTTCCAATGGGAAAAAAAGGGATAAAAAAGTAGCACCACGGTCATCAATGTGCCATCTTCCTTTGCACTGTACAAAAAAACTTTCTATATGAAATTTGTAATTAAAAATTTGGAATCAGGAGATGTTGTCATTGCCTTCTCCCCAAGGTTATTTGCAAGTCTAATATGGACACAAAAAGATGAAGACACAACTGGAGGTTTTTGACCAATGTTTTGGAGCTCTTCTACCTAGTCCTTTTCTCTAACTATCCATATTTTTGTGGGTCCATAAAACAATGAAAAGAACCTTTCACCAAAGTATCTCAGTTTTTTAAACTTTTTTTTTAGGTTTTTGCAAGGCAAATGGGGTTAGGTAATTATTAAGTGTCTGAGGCCGGATTTGAACTCAGGTACTCCTGACTCCAGGGCCAGTGCTCTATCCACTGTGCAACCTAGCCACCCCAGTATTTCAGTTTTTGATTCAGAGAATGTAGTCAGCTGGTCAAAGGGTCATAAGTCCTTTCAAGAGAGTTGAACAAGATTCTGACATTTATGTTGCTATTGGCCATATCTTCCTACATTTTCCCCACGTGGTACAAGATTGTTCTCACTAAATTTTTTTTATTCTAAAAGTCTTAATGCAATTTAAAATTATTAAAACTGTAAATTAATAAATATTAAACCTTTACTAAAACTTTTGGAACACCACACTCACAAATCTATTATAGTTTTTAAAAAGAGTTGGGGGGAATCTGATCTCAAAATAAAAAATACTGGGATGAAGTCCCAATTCTGCAATCTATTAGATTAGCTATTAGCTAAATAGCCATATGGTCTTGGACAAATCATCTGACCTCTTACAGTGGCAGTTGCCTCATTTGTGAGATAGGTATAATAATAGTTGTCTTGCCTATTTGAGGAAGCTGTAAAGTACAAAATATGACTTCTGCTTAATAATTTTGTTAGATATTGCCTGCATTTTAGTAAGCAGTGGGATGTGATCTTGGAATCCTGCTGAGTCAAATGAGTTGTACTTTTAATTAGAATTTCAAATAATCATGAATTTTCTACATGCTATCTTTTTTATAACAAATATAATACAATTATAATAAATTTAACAATGTTGCCAAAAACATGTTTTGAAGATACAAATGGAGCAAGATTGAAAGAAAGCAAGCATCTAAGTACAATTGGTCTCCTTTCTCATTGAATCTTAAACATAAACAGCTTCTTAGAAGGCCAGAATGTTAAAGGTGTAAAGGACTTAAGAAATGTAATCTAACTTTTTTATTTTACAGAAAAGGAAACTGAAGTCCAGAAAGGTCCATATAGCTACAAAATTGACAAAAATTTGACTTTTCTCACCCTGGTATCTCAACTCAAAACCTGGTACTCTTTCTGCGATATTATACTTCTTACTCCTCTAATTTAATCCACAGATTTGGATTAAAACTATTTTCAAACAGATTACCTTGCTTATTTTAATTAATACGTGGTCCAATCCCTTCTTACAACATGTGCTCAGTTCTAGGACTCTATTATTTTCATTGGTGTTAGAATCCCTCCAGCTTTTGTCCTTTCTAGCAGAAGAGACCTAACTGCCTGCATATGAGATAATGAAAGAGCAGGTGTGAGGTAACTTTAATAAAGCTCCATCTGTTCAAGGTTCATGCAATCTGTTTCTAACAGGGCAGAAGCAGAATGAACTAGAAAAAACCACAGAAGGCATGTGCAATCCATATAACTGTTCTTCCCAATCAAAAGTTCTCCTGCAAATGTGTTTTTTTAGGGGGAGATAAATGAACTAGCCTAGTATAGTTTGAAATTTCATGAAGTGGATATCTTTAACCAAGATTGACCCTAGCATATCACTCATGGAGATGTAGACAGAGAGGGAGAAGAAAGGGAATAAGTATTTATTCAGGTACCTTATATATGCTAAATGCTTTGCAAATATTATCTCATTTGATCTTGCAATAATTCATTATTATAACCATTTGTACACTAAGGAACCAGGGTACTTACCTTACTTGCCCAGGGTCTCACTAAGATTGAATCTGAACTTGGGTCTTCTTAACCCAACACTCTATCCATTGTCACATAGCTGCCTTTAGGGAGATATAAAAAAGTGTTTGAGGATTATGTTTGAAGTTCTTATTTTCTGAAGTTAATTGATCAGAGTCCCAGACAGTTCTTCTGTTGTAAATGCAGACCACATTGTTTTAGAGAGGATTTATCATAGACTTGACTATATTATTATAGAAGGCTGATATGGAAGCTGACTATGAGTTATACCATTGGTGAGTAAAATACACAACATACCCAAGGGAGAGGGAAACACAGAAGTCACTCAGTTCCTGAGATTTTCTTTCCACACATCTGCATATAATGTCAAGAATGTGCTTTAGGTTTTCTTTTTTCCTTCCTCTCCAGAACTCATGATACCACTCCCCTCATACATACATGCTTTAATCCTTTCCTCCAAGCTCTAATAATGAGATGGACCTTCTCTCTGCCAAAGCCAATACCTTATGTTCTTGATCCCATCCCTTCCTGGTTCCCCAGCACATTTCCTCTTTATTTCTTTTTGTTCAACTCTTTACAATCTGGCTTCCTATTTTATTATTTATCTGAAATAGTTTTCTCCGAAGTTATCAGTAATCTCAGCTGACAAATCTGATGGTCTTTTCTTAGCTGTCAACCTCACCCTAGCTCTTGTATTTGATAATTCTAACCATTTGATACTACTACTACTATTCCTCCTGGAAAGACTCTTCTCTCTGGATTTTTTCCTCTTCATTCTTTTCCTATTTGTCTCAATGTTCTTTCTCAGTCTCCTCTGATGCTTTATCAACCATATCAAACCCCCACCTATAGGTATTCCTCAGAGTTCTCTCCTGAACCTTCTTTTCTTTCTTGATGACTTCATCAGCTACCAATATATTAATCATCATCTCTATGCCAGCAACTCACATATCTGACTGTAATCTTTCCCATGATCTTTAGACCCTCACCACCAACCAAGTTAAGTGACTTGCCTATTGGACATGTTAAATTACTTGTTCTAGTCATCTCAAAGAACTCATTATTTCTACATTTCCAACCAATCTTCATTCCAAACTTCTCTATTTCTGTTGAAGATACCACCATCCTTCTAGTCTTCTAGGTTCTACTATTTGTATTAATATTAATAAATTATTGTATCAATAATAGTCTTAATGACTCTTTAATGTTGTTCACCCTCCATATCCAGTCAGTTGTCATATCTTACCAATTCCACAACATTCCTTTAATCTGACCATTTTTATTTATTTATACAACTACTATTTTCCTTTAGACCTTCTTTCTCACCTAGATTATTACAACAGTTTCATAAGTGGTCTCCTCATCTGAAGTCTTTCTCCCCACTCCACTCCATGCTGCCAAGTAGTTTACTTTAAGCAGTTCTGACCATGTGATTTCTCTACTCTACCAACTCCAGGAATAATCTTTAGCCTCTAGGATAAAATATAAATTCCTCCATTAAGCTTTTAAAGCTCTTCCCAACCAACCCAGCCCCCCAACCTTTCTAGACTCATTGGCCATTTCCTCCCACATTCAGTGAGCCAATTAAACTGATATTCTTCCTCTTCCTTACATTGGGCATTTGTGTTGGTCTGGAAATGACTCAGATCAATCCCCTAGTAGTTTAAGTTCAAAATGTGACATTTGTGAGTCATTCAATAGTTGATGAAAGAGATTCACTTAAATGGTGCAGGTCAAAGTTATCCAGCAAGAATAGGAATTGAGAACATTTTGAATTTATTCAGCTGAGTGAAGCTTGCTTTCAGAAATTACCCATGGTAAGCAACTGGCCAAGCAGCAAAAAACCCACTCCTCCCAACTACTTTGTAATGAAGGTGATAAAGAAGGACACAGGCAGGAAAGTTAAGAAACAAGCATTTGTTTTGCTCTTGTTGTACAGTTGTGTCTGACTCTTTGTGACCCCATTTGAGTTTGGCAAAAATACTGGAGAGAGGGGCGGCTAGGTGGCGCAGTGGGTAGAGCACTGGCCTTGGAGTTAGGAGTACCTGAGTTCAAATCCAGCCTCAGACACTTAATAAATACCTAGCTGTGTGGCCTTGGGCAAGCCACTTAACCCCATTGCCTTGCAAAAACTAAAAAAGAAAAGAAAAATACTGGAGAGAATTACCATTTTCCTCTCAAATGAGGGAATAAGGCAAACCAGGTTAAGTGACTTGAACTCAGAAAATGAGTCTTCCTGTTTCCATTGCTCAATTCACTGACCCATCTATCTGACACATAAACAATGTTTAATAATTGTCTATATATTGATTTGTAAAACAAAAAGAATGGACAATATTATCTTTCAGTTTATTTTCAACTCGCAAATTCTATGACCTTCCCTCCATAGTTCATCACTTAATTCTTTAGTATGCTTAATAAAAGCTGCCTCAACATGACCTGTATAGGACAAATTTGAAGCAGAGTAGAAAAGGAAAAAGCCCATTTTTTTCTTCTGCTCTCTAAGACAGTATTGTCCATGGCCCAACAAGGTAGTAGACAGGAAAGATAAATAATCTCAGGATTATCTAATTTGGTCATATCAGGTTTCAACTGGAAAGGCAAACAGAAAATCAAGAGTATGGTAGTGAAAAGGCCAGTTGCAAGTTGTAATCCAGGGAATAACCAATGGTCATTCAACATGGAAAAATTACTCAGAAAACTGAACTCAAGGTGGGTCTCAGAACTGCTGGATGTCAACAGCTAAATGGGACTAGGAGTGGTCAAGGCTATAATTCCACCTTTTCTCCATAACCTTCTTGATGGCAGATGGCTGAAGCCTAAAACTTCTAGTGTATTGTAAAATTGTAAAATCAACTATTCTAGATATAATCGATCTGGTCATATGCCACAAAAAATAACAATTAAAAAATAGCAAAGTCTGATATAATGGTTAGCTCATTGGACTAGAGTTGGTCCTATCTCTCCCAAGAGCATAATAAAGTATTTTTTAAAACCAAATTTGATTTGATTCTTCTCCTTGGGTGAACATAAACATTTCACCCCACATTAATATAAATTAACTACATATTTGGAGAGGGAAAGAGATCCATTATATTGAGCGATATATCCATGGCTCCCATCACCATAAATGTTAGAAGACCACTCGCTAAAGATATAAATAGATGAATAGGTTTAAAACTGAAGGTTAAATTTCTTTCAATTAGATTCTTGGATTTGAAATATTGAATACTTATAGTCTAAAATGGAGAGTAAAATGCACATTTAAAAGCAGATTTCTTAAGGACCATAAAGCTTTAAATGCTACATAATTTCTAGTGGCATCACTTCTTATAATATGTCAACCCTGTAAGTAATGATGAAAGAAGAGGTCTTTCAGATAGCTTTCTTGTAAGAACGAAAACTTCTTAATTAACAATGAAAAACCATAGATCTGAACCATAATGATGGGCTCCCACAGGTCAGGGTCAGCCTTTAGAGATTGAGTTCCTCAGTGGGAAAATTATCAATGGTGATATGTTGGCAATGAGTTCAAAAGGTGGAGATTAGTGGGAAAGCCACACCATCATTTTTATCAAACCCAGAGCAAATTTAGGCCCATAAAGAAACTACTCATGATTATAATTAATTGGTAGATTAAAATACCTATTATTCATTATTAAATACAAAAATTGGGTCTTAGTAATAAAATTATTTGTTCACAAAATCCTGTAGCATCTGAATTCAGCTAGTCAGTTCTCTTGCCAGGATCAGACACCAATAGGCATAGCAACACAATACAATTTTGTTAAAAGAAATGTAAAGATTAGAAAATAGGCAACAAAATGACATAGTGAATGGAACCCAGAGTCTAGGGTCAGGAAAAACCTGAATACAAATCTGGCCTCAGACACTAATTTGATCCTGGGCAAATGGCCTAACCCTGTTTGCCTCAGTTTCTTCATCCATAAAGTGAGCTGGAGAAGGAAAAGACAATTCCAATATCTTTGCCATTGGGATCACAAACATGCAACTGAAACAAGAAAGATTAGAAATGGTATTTGACTATCGAGGGAGCAAAGAATGGCGTTATAGGACAGGATACTAGTGGGAACTGGGAAGGTTCACTTTAAGTTAACATGCCACCCTCCCATAATACCAAAGTTGTTGCCTTCCTCTCCATACCCCACCCAGGGCAATGCTACCTAGAAGCCCCACTTTGAGACTGCTTTCCTTTAGAATTTCCTACTCTGAAACATCCATATGTAAAGGTCTTGGGCATGTAGTACCATGAGAAAGGATGAATGGGCTTTTTCCATAAGGTACTTGAATCTTCATCAATATCCCATAGAAGGAAGGTAGAAATGAGTCCAAATTCTCTTAGAGGACAAGAATCTGTTTGCTGCAACTCAAGCAAAATACTTCAGTTGTTAGGTTAAGAGGAGGGGAAAGAGGGAATGCCTTCTATATGACAAATATTATCTCATTTGATCTTCACAACAATGTTCTCAAATAGGTGCTATTATTATCTACATTTTATAGCTGAGGAAACTGAGGCAGACAAGGATTAAGTGCCTTGTCCATGTTGCTGTTGTTCAGTTGTGTCTGACTCTTTATGAGCCCATTTGGTATTTTCTTGGCAAAACTACTGGAGGGGTTTGTCATTTCCTTCTCCAGCTCATTTTACAGAAAAGGAAACTGAGGCAAACAGGGTTAAGTGGCTTGTCCATGTTTGAGGCTACATTTGAACTCAGGTCTTCCTATCTCTTGGTCCAGAGCTCTATCCATGGTACCACCTAACTTCCAGGTAAATCTTTCTGTTTTCATATTCAGACTATGGATTTAGAGTTGGAAGAGACCTTAGAGTATATCTAGTACAAGACTTGTGTTTTCCAGATAAGGATGCTGTGTCCTGGAAAAATTAAATGACTTGTTCAGGGACACAAAGATATCAAGTGATAGAAGAAAGATTGAAAACCAGGATCTTCTGACTCCAGATTCATTGGTCCACACATTCTTGAATTAAAAAGTGACAAATTGATCCAGCAGGAATTTGGGATAATTCCTAATGGTCAAGAAGTCTCTTATAAACTTGAGCTTCCATGCTTGAATCCAGTCTAGCCCTCTGGAAATACTGCAGATAATGTCCACAACCATTGTGGAAGCTCTTCTCTCCAAGAGAGCTTCATTTGGAAGTTGTAGTGAATAATTAGATATCAGAGAATCTTAATTCTTCTGTATGGATGACAAAATCATATCCTTTATGGACAACAAAACCAGCTCATTTTATGTTGTGGTTTTTGGTTTACAAAGCATTATCCTCTCATTAATAATGCAAATTTTATTAAACCCTTTATGTTGTACTTGTTTTTCAGTTATGTCTGACTCTGGGATTTTCTTGGCAGAGACACTGGAGGGGTTTGTCATCTCCTTGTCCACTTCATTTTACAGATGAGGAAACTGAGGCAAACAGGGGTTAAGTGACCTATCCTTACTGTTCAATTTTGTCTGACTTTTCATGATCCCTTTTGGGGTTCTCTTGGCAGAGATACTGGAGTGGTTTGCCATTTCTTTCTCCAGCTCATTTTACAGATGAGTAAACTGAGGCAGACAGAGGTTAAATGACTTATCCATATTGTTGTTCAGGTATGTCTGACTCTTTATGAGGTCATTTGGAATTTTCTTGGCAAAGTTACTGGAGTGGTTTGCCATTTCCTTCTCCAGCTCATTTTACAGATGAGGAAACTGAGACAAAGAGGGTGAAGTGACTTGCTCAGGGTCACACAGCTAGTAAGTATCTGAGTCTAGATTTGAACTCAGGAAGATGAGTCCTCCTAATTAGGTCTGATACGCTAGTCACTACATTACCTAGCAACCCTTTTTACAGATGAATAAACTAAGGTTCACAAAAGCTGATCAACTTCTCCAGCTAATAATTCTCAGAGTTCAACCTTTAACCCTGGTCTTTTAGCACTAAGATAATGCTCCTACTAGTATAACATGTTCCCTCTTAGGAAGGAGCTAGTATAATTTTCACTTATGACTCTCAGCAAATGTTGAATGGAAGCAAATGATTTTACTAACCTAAGGTCCCACTTATGTATTTAATCATGAATAACAGAGCATTTAAATCCATTAAGTACTCATAATCATAAGTAGTTACTTTATGAGGCTAAACTTGCTCTGGGAACTATAAAAATGATGGCATAGTTTTTCCACTAACCAGGAACTTAGTCCTCCATGTTTCAAGTTCATTTTGCCAATAGGTTGCCATTGATAATTTTTTCATTAAGGAAGAACAATCCAGAAATACTAAAAAATAACAACTGAGGACTTGGGAAAATAATGATAATGACTATAGTGATGATGAAGCTATATTCATGAAATATTCTAATAATCTTAATTTAATATATTATATAAGGTTACTTTAAGAGACTGTGGCATAGTAGATAGAGGAGTTGATCTTAGAACTAAAAAAGTCTGAATTAAAATCCTCCCTCTGACAAACTTGACCATGTACCCCTGCACCTCAGTACCCCTAGTCAACTCTTCAATAATCTAAGTTGTAGAAGAGATACAGAACAGCATTGATGGAGGGAGTTTCCTCACCTGGAAGTTCCCTAGAAAAATCATATTTATTGTTTTTTTCATAATATAAATATTTTGTTTTCCAATTATATACAATGGTAATGATTTTTATTCTTAAAAAGTTACTTCCACTTGCACAAATATGAGTTTCTCACTCAAAACTAGAGGTTTTAGAAATAATTACAAACAATACAAACTGAAATAGATTAAAAATAACTCCCCAAAGCCCGCCCTTTGTGGGTCAGAGCTAGCTGCTGAGCACACTGTAATTACAGTTCAGTAAATGAGTTACAGCCTGGGCTAATAATATCATTCCAAGTCCTCAAAAGCTGTAATTACCCAGATAGACTAGATGTTTGGCAGGATTTTCAGTATTGGGGAATCTACTGTCAAATCATGCATCTGGCAGAGTGAGAAGTCAAACTTAGAGGTTATTACAATCAGTTGAGAAGAATTGAGCTTTGTGATTTAAAATAGAATAAATCATATGCCCAAGCTCAGTGAAAACAAATATAGCTAAAAGCAGAAACATGGTAAGTAAATACTTTCTGAACACTTGATGTCATTTCTCTAGGGACAATATTTAGATAAATTCACAATATGATGGCTGAGGCTGCCTACAATAGCAGTTGAGTCTCATCAAACTGAGAAATGTAGAGCCATGAAATGAAGTATTCAAGGCCACTGAGTTTCATAAATTTATCCTCTTGTACTATGACTCCATGACTTTGTGCTTTGACTTAGATTTAACTAAAGACTTACTCTACAAACTTACTCCACCAGCAAAGCCTTGAACCTAGGCTTATTGAACTTAGCTTATTGAAGCCTCAGTTTCTCCTTGTGTAAAATGAAAGTATTGCCTCTTTCAACAGAAGAGTATTATGACTCTATGACTCTCTTGCTCCTAAGGACATGGGCTGATCTCTAATGAATGGCTTGAACCTGTTGCTCTATGTTGATAAAATGTTTGTCTCTGATATACTGGTAGTGTTGGTAAAAGTTATCATCTCTGAGCATACTCCTCAAATAACTAAGCCTACCATGGAGGTTACCATGGTCCACCTTATAAGCTCAGTTCTTGGATGGGGTCAAGAAGAACAGGATATATTTCAGTTTTTCATGGAATTGTAGATTTTGAGCTGAAAAAGGATTTCAGAAGAACACCTATAATTGGATCTGGTGTTTTTCCTCCCTGCCTAGAGATAGTAGCTATTATTTTTTCTCTGCTGTTATATTTATTCATCAACATTCCCTTTAAAAATCATAAATCCAAGTGTAGCTAAAGATAAGACTTCCCTAATATAAATTTTTGTTATATTGATATACTTTTATAAAACTCATTGTTCAATCATTTTCCAATGATTCTACCACTCCCCCCAAAATAAAATACTCCCTTTGTAATAAATTAGTGCAATCAAGCAAAACAAATCAACTGATCATCAGGGTCTGAAAAATAAATATCAGGTATGAGCATGGTCAATAAAGGAATCTCTTTTGCTTGACTATGGACATTTGTTTCAATGGTTTTGATTTTCTTTTGGTTTTTATTTCTCATGGGAAAAGTGGGAGGGAAAGATAAATGATTATTAATTAATTTTTTAAAAACTGCACTCACTTTACACCTTTAGTCCACTATTTCTCTATTAAGAGTGTTGACCACTAGTCTTCTGAACTCTTTTTTTTTAGGTTTTTGCAAGGCAAATGGGGTTAAGGGGCTTGCCCAAGGCCACACAGCTACGTAATTATTAAGTGTCTGAGACCAGATTTGAACCCAGGTACTCCTGACTCCAGGGCCGGTGCTTTATCCACTGCACCACCTAGCCACCCAGGTCTTCTGAACTCTTGATTGGTCATGACTGGATTAGAATTCTGAAGTCACTAAACATTATTTTCCTTTATATAATTGAGATTATTGTATAAACTGTCTTCCTGATTGAGTTTACCCAAGTTTCTCTGAATTCTTAATATTTGTTTCTTAAAGATGCAATGTTCTTTCACACGTCATATAACAATATGTTCGGGCATTCCACAAATGAAGGGCATCAACTTTGTTTCCAAAACTTTGATTCTACAAAAAAGTGCTTCTGTAAAGGTTTTTATTTATTTTCCATTTGCTCCTAGGGCAGTAGATAATATTTTGTATATTGCCCTCACCCTATATCCAGAAGAATGCAAATATGAAAGAATGTACTCATGTATGCAAAAATGTTTATAGCAAGTCTATAATAGGTCTATAGGAGGTACTCATCAGTTGCAGAATGACTGAACATATTATGATCCAATGTCATAGAATAATATTGCGCTGTAAGAAATAATAACGGTTCATAAAAACTTGGAAGGTTTGTATGACCAAATGAAGAGTGAAGCAAGTAAAACCAGGAGAACAATAGATGACACAGTAAAGACAAACCATTTAGAAAGACTTAAAAAACTCTAAATAATGCAATGATCAACTACAATTCCAGGGAAATTAGGCTACTGTTGCCTTAAAGTGAACTAATAGACTCGAGATTCAGAGAGACATATTTTGTAATGTACCAATGTAAACGTTTGGTGTTTTTTTTTTTTACTATTCATATTTGTTATAAAGATTTTTTTTTCAAATAGAGAGGGAAATGAGAGGGAGAAGGTTATCCAAAAAAGAAATACAAGGATAAAACTATCATTTAATTTTTTTAATGCATTAATAGAAGAAAGATCAGAAGAAAGGAATCATGGACAAGTGGGATGGCTTTAAAAGATATATGTTGAATTTTATACTTAAAAATAATAGCAATCTAAACAGAATAGAGACTTGAAATTTCATCTTACAATCCTTTTTTTCCCTGTTCTACTATGCATAGTATCTATTTGGTGTTTATTGAGTTCAAAATAAAAAAATAAGTAAAATTTATGCCAGGCCTACCTCAATGTTGGCAATTAAGGACTACAGATATAGGAAAATTTGCCCTTCCCTTCAATACAAGTTCCTCTTAATAGCTTTTTGGGATACCCTAAATTCCTTACCTCAATTATTTTTCTTTTTCTTTTTTCCTTAAGATACTTTTTTTTAATCCCAAGCTTAAATGCAAAAAAGAAAAAATTCTATATTGTATTCCTATATACACAGCAGGACCCATAAATAGTCTACAAGCAACTGAGAATCTTCATTTCATACTGCTTTTTAAATAGTATTTAATAAATTCTACATGTTACTTTCCAAAGTAGCCCCGCTTAATTCTGGTGCTTACTCTTTGTTAATTCTATCTTAGTCCTGTATATAACTTGCTTTATATATATTTGTTGTCTCCCCTTTTAAAACTGTAAACTCCTTGAGGGTAGGGATTCCCTTTTACCTCTTTTTGAATCTTTAGTGCTTAGCATGACAAAGTAGACATTTAATAAATATTTTTTGAATTGAATTGGAAACTTTTCTGCTCACCCTGCTTCCTTTAGAATTTTCTTCTTTTTTGTTTCCATATAATTAAAAAATATTACAATGGGACTCTTTAAAAAGAAAAAAAGCAAAATTTCCTTCATTCATTAAAAAACAAGAGAACAAAAAATCATGGTTAAGCAAAACATATTGACATAG